>NW_015664989.1:916074-937460 GCF_001515625.1 Sinocyclocheilus rhinocerous | reverse complement strand
AATTATTATTATTTTGTGCCGGAGCTATTTTAAATACAGACAATACATATACAAATCTGAACTACTAGTCCAATCAGACCTGCTAGTTGAGATTTTGACCTGTTGTTGAGTCCTTTTTATACACAAATAAATCAGGCTTTTGTGTGATCGGTGAGAGTGTGTCATGCAAAGTCCCAGTAGTACTGTATATGTATGCACATTATGCTTGACAGGACTAAAAATAGCCAGACCGGTGCACCATCATGGCTTGACTGCCCAGTATGGCTGCTTCCCAACAGTTTTTCTTGATTTGATGGCAGAATGTAATCTGGTTGAATGACAAGCTGGTGTGCTTTAACTATGTATGTAACGTCCACTTCAACTAGCAGACATTCAAAGAAGAAAAATAAATAAAGTTGTGTATAGGAGCTAGGGTGTTGATATGATGTTGGATATCAACAGAATCCTACCAAACAACAAAAAGCCATTAATTTACAAATGTGCCACTAATTACGTGACATTTTATACAGTCAACAGGGAGCTAATTAATTAGTAAGCCCACTGACTCAATGAAAAAAAAAAAGCCATATTTTGTTTGTGTATTTCCTTTATATTAACATATCACAGGTGTACTGTTACACTGAACACACAACTCACAAACTACACTCTGCACAGGAGAAATAACTGATTTCAACCATTTGATGTCAGCATGTTTCTAAGTTAACTGTCAGATAAAATTTACACAACACTTTTTCACTTTGCATTTTGGTAATTTCTTATTCTGTCATAAAATGTAGAATTAAGTTATCTACTTTTGTAAAAGTAAAATGTTGCCTTAATAGGCAGCTCATTATATTCTGAAACGGAGTATGTGAATCAAACTGACAAATCTAGAAAGGCTCACTCGGCTGTACCTCATACCCTCACCTCTGGAGTACCACAGGGATCAGTGCTGGGACCCCTGCTGTTCTCCATTAACATCACATCTAGATCTCATTTCCTTCTTCTATTCCTACATCTGTGATCCCAGCAAGGTTCACTGCATGTTCCTCAGACATATCGACCTGGTTGTCCAGCATCACCTTAACCTCAATGTTGATGGAATGAGTTCATATTCCTTACCTTAACTCATCAAATCTATCTCAGTGGATGGTTACAGAGTAGATGACACTAGATATTTTAAAAATAGCTGCAGGATAATGAAATGAGCTACTGGTCTGATCCACACATGAAGGGTTACAACTCTCTCCTCAATTCTAGTGGATGAGCCACACCTATAAGAAAAGGTAATATACCATCCATATTCAATCAAACACTCAAGCCTACTGTAGTCAGTGATCTCTTCACACTGTCTTCACATGCATAGTGAAACCCTTCTGGAAGGGATGTGAGGATCTGAGGAAAACTGTGTTACCAAACAGTTGTGTAAGATCTGAGTTATTTATCTGTCTGCTCATCTAAACATATGCAGAAAGGCTGAAACACACATAATGTAGTGTGCTCACTCAAAGTGGCACTAAGAGCATATAACAAAAAGATAGCACTTACCAGTGGCATTGAGGAGGGGGGGGGGATACGAGTTACTTCATTTTACTAAATGACAATGGAGTCTTTAAAACTACACCAAGTGGGAAAAAAGAAAGGCGTGTGGCAATATCACATAATGAAACATCTAAAAATAAACATGAATAGACAGAGATCATCATCAGTGCATTTAGAAGCGCACAGTTGACAATTATTTTGCTAAACGACTGGTTATGCTAATTGCTGTTAATTTATAAACAAAAATATATTCATTTGAAGTTAATTTAATGGAATGGCTTTCAGATATAATATTAAAATGTATGCAAGTCCACATTTAACCTTATAAATGACATGTAATTTTCTATTCAGCATACTGATAATTGGTATCTGCGACATTGTCCTTTGCAGTACTTGGTTGAATAGAGGATGAGGGTTAAATGTCTTGTTCAAGATCACAGCTGTGATAGTTCATGGGTCTCTTCATTCAGATTCAACTTTCTGGTTACCAACCCACTATGTCTAAAACAATTTAGACATCTAGACATTTGACACTTGAGTATCAACCATCTGTACATGCAAACTACATTCCTTGCTTCAGAAACAATGCCGGTGGCATTTGGAGCATGCATTAAAACTTCAATGGTACAGTTCATTCTGCCACAAATGTTGAAGACACTTAATGTACTCTTGCAACAGGAAATGCTCTTGAAACAATCAAAGTGTGTAGGGGGAATATTTCTATAGGTGTAATAGCTCTGATTCAGAAATACAATACAGGAACAATGTATTCATGAGTATCCTAAAAATGCTTGTGTAATTCTCTCTTTCTTATTTTTGCTCTGTTTCATCATTATTTTAATATTGAACCAAAATAAAGTCATAGGCTCTGTGAAGACAAAAGCAGTAGCTTGGCCTTTGCTACAAAGCTACGCTGGCATTTTACTGTCAGAAATCTGCCCTGAGCCATTGAATATTAGCAACACACCATGAGCAAACCAAAAACACCCTACATTTTTTATCCACTCTTTATTGCACCTTCTGCCCCTTCTGTCACACCCATAAACACACAAACACCCCTAACCCAGCTCAACAAGTCTCTTGCTATAAACCCTGGGAAAGCTATACCGCTGATTGCAATCAATTTGATTCAATAAGGAAATGGAATGAAAGATTAAGTGTTTTGCTTAATGCACACTAACTCCAAGGTCAGGACTCTATTGCAAGTGCCAGTCGCTTTGTTGACTGCACCATCTGTTCATATATGTGACCATTTAACAGTGTATCTCTATTACGAGGCTGTGATTTATCAGTAAATCATTATGCCACGACTCATTCCATAATTTCACTCTTTCATTGTAATGTCAAAAGGCTACATATAACGCAAACATCATCTCCCGCTTGAATTTTATTTGTTGCTGGTATTTATGCAAATTGGGTGGGTGGAGGGAGGATGTTTTGCATTTGCTATAAAGCTCTAAAAGCTTAGGTCACGAATATTGTTTACAAGTGCCTTCTCTGTGGCAGTATTTACATGAGAATGTTTAATAAAGTGTTTATTTTACTCACACAGAATTCCCACGTTTCAATACATAGGGCCATTACTTACAGAATAATAGTGTGTGGTCTCATTGTAAATTGAAGAATGTTAGATGACACATGCTGAGCCGCATAAAACAATTCTAGAATGTAATATGCATGAAAGGCGGCAAAAGCCATCGATCTTTGGTGATGTTTTAAATGGAAAAATATTTAAGTCATGATAACAGTAAGCCTAGACTATTTTTTTACTTCTAGTTTTAGTGACAAAAGCTACAAAATTAGGTAGTTTGCTATCTTGATAGCCTCCACTAACAATGGTTAAACTATGAAGCTTATGAGTTACTATGTGTTTATCCTATTATTACCCTCTAAATCTTATAAACTTTTTTTTCTTCTTCTTCTTCTTCTTCTTCTTCTTCTTTCTCCTTTACGATAAGAGAGGTGCCCCCCAGATAATATGTTTTAGGATCTCATAGATAAAATAAAGTAATAATCAGATCTGTTATATATTCCCCCAAGAATGCTTCTGGCCATCTTAAAGAAAACTCAGCATTATATGTCTTCGGAAATGAAGGGACCCTGCAGTCTTCGGATAATGGCTAATATAAATTTGGACAGCTCACAGAACTACTAAAGCATCTGATATAATTGAAATCAAGAAACAACAGTTAAAACCGCTCCCTTATGAAGAGAATGGTACCAGTGGGACAAATTAACGCATTCATGAGTTTGCCTCAAAGAACAGATGGTGATATCTAGCATACTGTTCTATATCTCTGCCTCCTTTCACAAAGAAGCCAAACACACCCTTACTACCATGAAGGATGGGTGATGATTTCAAATAAACACCACAGAATCAGCATCTGTGGATCAGGATAGAAAAAAGTGGAGGTTGGGCTTATGCTCCTTTAATATTGAAGGATCAAAAAAAGGACTCCCAGTCCTTGGGGCCAATTGCCCTAGGGGTGCTGACTGTGAGGGACCTCCAGCTGAGAGGCATCTAAGGGCCCAATTCTTAAAAACAAGAAACTGCAGATTTAAAACCTGACATAAATGTACCACACTTTTGTCAATTTCACATCAATGTTTTATTAAAAAAGGGAATCATTCAGTTGTGCATTGTGCAAACCACACAGTACTGTAAATAGCCATAAGTATATAGTTGTATATAACAAACAGCATGCAGTTCGTAATTTATCTTGCAGTTGTGGCAAGAGGCCATGGGGCCTTGGTAACATAACATGCTTAACTCCAAACAAATAATATGGTGCAACAATTCAAACTAAAATACTAATTTTAAAATCAATGCTTGCTTGTAGAGGAAAAACAGTTTAAGAGGTTACAGAGTTTCTGCAGAGGTGTTTTCTCCTCCTTCTCAAACATATGCTACCCAGTTCCTGGGAGAACATCCGTATTGACGGAGATGGCAGGTGTTTGTGGTCTGATTGACAGTTTTTGCGTATCACTGCTAACGCTGATGCGCAACATCAACATCTGCACCGAAGAAGATCGCAGGAAATCTCCTTAGTGTGCATTTGAAATGGATTGGGTGTAATTATGATGAAATCTTGTATCTGATTTGCTCATATTGATTTTTCCTTACTGTGGAGGAGAGCATGGTTTGGGTGAAAAAAAATAAAAAATAAATAAATAAAGGTGAATCGGGAAGCAGTGAAGCATGACAAATTTGGGCAAACAAAGTGCGCGAGATGGGAGTGCCAAGTGGAGTTTTTACAGCTGAGTATGATGGAGGCCTCACAGTAGAATTGAAACATCTGACCTTGAAATTTGAGCTGCTCAGGCACGACAGACAGAGTCAAATCTCTGTTTTCAGTAGCCCTTTCCCAAGGTAACAATCATAGAAACTTACTCAAACATTCAGCTGCAACATACTTTGTTCAGTAAAAATGTCATGGAAAAACAAACAATGACTAAATAAATATAATATTAGGTTAGCTTATTCTAATCTAAAGACAAGAACGGAAACCTTAACTAAACCTTTAGTACTACCGCTGTATGTACTGTAATCTAACAAGTAGTATTATGACCTAACTGTAAATAAAGCACATATTTGCACATTCTTTTCTTTCTAGTATACTTTACACATATACTGGACATAAATCTGGTCCAGTTTGCACCTTATTTCTGGCCAAAAACTGTCCACCTAGACAATGTCTGACTATTATGAACTGATATATTCTGAGTTTATTTGTGGGGTTTGTGTGTGTGTGTACATGATGTCACATAAGACATTAGCAGACACGTGTAGACTTTGTCATCTCTTTAATCATTTCTCAAAGTGCTAAATGCTAATTATTTTCACATACGTACTTCAGCACCAAATCAGAATATGTAACATTTTTTTTGTGAATATAAAATATAAAATTATTTATTATTCTGTTATTTCTGTATATTTTATATTGTTAAAAAAACATGTGTTCAATGTTTCTGCTTAAATGAATATGTGACACTAACTAACAGCATGTTTCATATAATATCAGAACATTTCTTCCAAATGGACACTTCTGATAAAAGATCACTCTTAAATGTAATGTGGAAACATTCATTTTCTGTAAAGCTTCTTTAATATATAATGGAAAGAGTTCTACACAAAATGGGCATGGAACTGAATAGAGAACTAAGCACTTATAATATATACAACTCAGACAACAGGATAAATAAGGATAAATAAAAAGCAATATTGCCAGGAGCGTTTAGCCTTTCATCATGGGCCACCCGCCATCAAAATGTGTCCACATATGCAATAAAGAGCTGCTTCATGGCTGACACGTGATGGAAGATCTTTGGTTTGAGTTTGGTTTCATATAATGGATTGGTAAATTTCAGCTCAAACTCGTTTGACCTATTATATCAGTAGCAATTTATTCGAGAATCACTAAAAATCACCTAAAAAGATAATAGAAAACACACAGCACAATCGCTGAAATATTATGAGGCAAATATTATCAGGTCGATATAAGCTAATCCACCATCAGACAAGGATTTATCAGTAAAATTTCACTGCTGCAGTAAAATGGTCTAGCTAGAGAAATATATATTATATAAGGAATAATCAGCCTGGGGGAAAAAAATGCTGTCATTTACTGACCCTCATGTCTTGTCTCCAAACCTGTATGACATTTCCATCTGTTGTAACTATAACTTCTAAAAAAAATAATAATATAAAAAAAAAGAACACATAAAAATACCATAAATATAGTGAATACAATGTGTGTGCTCTTACAAGTCTTCTGAATTCATTTGATTGTTTTGTGTGATGAACAGAGAGTAATTTAAAGGCACAATATGTAAGATTTTCATAATAAAATATCCTAAATCCACTTGCACAGTGTGATATATTTCATGCAGATATGTACTTATCCCAAAAGTTCCCAAGGAATTGTAAATCCAGAGAAAATCCAATTTTAAATAATTGCTCGTCCGGTCATTGTTGCCTATCAATGACATAATATCTGCACTATCCTAGGTTCTGGCTTGTAGAAACTGTACAAAAATGCTGCTGTGCAGTTAAACTAAATCCATTACGGCTGTCGTGAATAAACTGAAAATTAAATGAGAAGTGTTGACTGTAGCATCAAATTTTGATCTGCTCAACGTTTCACCATGATTCTTTTTACACACATTTTTACAGTGTTGTACATTCTAACCAATCACACACGAGTCTGTTGAGCTTATGAATGCAATGGCCAATCAGAGGTGTTCAGATGAGTCATCGCTGAAACGCCGGTGTTTTGCTCAGTGTTTGCTCACTGACTGAATTCTGCTCTCTGGCGAATTCTCTCATCATAAACAACAAAGTGCAGTATCAGATGTGCATACGATGTAAGTATGAGACAGCTTTACTGATTATAAGGACAGTTTTTTGAGAGTGTTTAAACTCGCACTAGACTTAAGTCAATCATAATGTTCTAGAACAATGTAAATGTTCTTTGCTCGCTTTCTCTGTATAATTTATTCACTGTTTGAATAACTGTGGACAGTACAGGTAATAAAAAAAAAAAAATAATAATAATAATAATAATTACCTCATCCCCATCCGTGAACATGATTAGTGACTTCCATACAACTCTAGATGGTGAAAATGACATCTCCCATCGTTCCACTCTCCTTCATAGCGTCATCAAGCTTCTCCTTTGTTGTTGTTTTTAAAATGTGGCCTCTAGTGGCAAAAACTTACATATTGTGCCTTTAACTCGCATTCACTCAAAATCGTGTCCATGTGCAATATCGTTTGTTTGTTTACGTAAGTGCACCTCAACCCTGGGTAAAGTAACGCCTCAAGCTATAAGCGATACTTTACAATTCGATAAGATATGGAAACTTTTTTGTTACAATTTTAATGATAGCAATACTGATACCATTACTGTTTTTTTTTTCTTAAATGTGATTTTCCAACGTGATCTAATGATAACTCGTAAGTATTTTACATAAAATGTAGTTCTATAAAACATATATTTACTGACGTTTTTACAGGCTCTAAAACGTACAATACTGACGTATTTTCAGCATCTAAATGTACAAATACTTGCGCATTTTCAGCATTTAAACATACAAAACTGAGGTATTGGCAACACCTAAAAATGAATCCTTATGAATATTGAAATTGCGGCATTAATTTTATTAGTATTGTTGTTTTTAGTTGTCATATCAATGACCTTGTTTTCAATTGCATTATTAAATTGTTTACTCGTTTACTTAATATGAAATGATAACATTTAATTCTGTTCGGTGTGATTTCTGCTGCCAGCTCGTTTCTAAAAATAGGCCTACATAATGTTAAACAAGACCTCACTTTAAACCCTTAAAATAAATAGCATATCTGCAATCGTTTAACCTTTACTTGTCATGTAATGTTTACTTTGTTTGCCATGGGCCACAAAATGCGTTTTCTCCGACATGCTGTGACTGACAATTGAACTATAAAATACACCAAAAACGCAACATAGTTATGAAATTAAACAATTTTATTTGTGCACTGTAATCCAAGTCTTCCGAATCCATACGACTGCGAGGAACAGACCCAAATCCAAGCTAAACAAAATTCAAGTTTGTGAATTAATTGTTCTTTTTTAATGAATCTTTTAGGTGAACGAATCGTTCTTGTTCACGTAATCCATTGACTCATATTTCTCATTCACTGAAATTCCACCCTGCAGAGCAGCGCGGTTAGCAGCGCATGCGCAGCTCAGTGAACGAGAAGGATGTTCCTGAACAACCGGAGGCTGCAGTTTCAGGACCGCAGTTCTAGGACCGTAGTTCTAGGACCCTATTATTTTGTAACAGCGCCACCTACCGAATTGGATAATATAGCGGAGGCTGCAGTTTCAGGACCGCATTTCTAGGACCCTGGTGGTTTAGTTTTTATAATGTTTGTACATGTTGTTAAAGATATTGAATCTCAGGAACAATTTATTTATTTTTTTTTCAATTGTGATTTTTGATTTATAAATGCATCAGATGTTAATTACAAAGTGTGTAAGCAGGTCTTTGAGTTAACAATTTTAAATTTAAATGAATTCACACTTAAAATAAAAATTTATCTCAGTCTTTAAACAACTGAAAAAGTGGAGTACCTTAAAGGCAGGGTATGTGATTTTTCAAAAACACTTTAGAAAACTGATTCGGGCCGAATAGCAAAACAAACTTGTAGCCAATCGAGAATTAAATAAGAAACATTTGCTTTAACATGTTTAACTCTGTAAAATATATTTCTGATTTAACACTTACACCTATAATACATTATAACTATGAGAAATATAATCCATTGTAACTTAAGTGGATGCAATGTGTTCATTGTGAGTTATAAATCATCATACACTTAACCACAAATAAGTGTTATAATACATTAAAACTGTTCTTACGATTATTTATAAGATGATGCAACATATTATAAGGTTTCTTATAATGCATTATTAATTCCTTATAATGCTTTAAGAATAACCTTATAATGTATTATAAATATAGGCTTCATAGAAAGTTTTACCGTCAATTTCTATTAAAATCTTCCACTTCACTGAAATAGTTATCAGAGAACAATCACTGTTGGGTTAACAGAAATATCAGTAACAAAAGGTGCACTGGGCATTGTGCAAAAATAATTCATATTCTACTCTGACCTGTAATGATAATCCGGACCAGAAAAGAAGACCTGCTCAGCCTCCTGCAATGAGAAATTCCGTAGGACAGCCAGGGCATATATGATGGCCTATGAAAAAACAGTTAATTTAAGTATACTATTATAGCACTACTGAACAGCAAGCCATTATACATTGGTCCATACACGAGTAGCACCAGCATGCAGTTTATACAGTAGATTGTGTAAGTGCAGGAGCAGGACACTCACAAACACATTACATGGTCCGGCATACCTCTGCACTTCATCTGTGAAGCTCAGTTGTGTTGGTGTCCTATGCAGCACTCCTCTCAGATAGGCAAACAGGACAGTTGTTCCTCACTGTCGAGATAGACAGGCACTCGGGAAGAGGTTAGCTTATGAGACCACTTAGAGGGCTTCCCGTTGAGTACACCCTATGGGCAAACCATCGAGCAAAAACAGTTATTTTGAGGAAATTGATACATTTAAGATAAAGATACAATAATTTGCAGCATAGTTAAAAGATATTGTTAATGTTATTCCTAATTAAGACCTTTAATATGAGTTTGTTTGTAATGATGATTAAATGTGAACACTGTTTAAGTACCACTAAATGCTCCTCAGATGTATGTAACTTTACAATGAAGTCCAGCAGTCTCTTTACCTCTGCAGTGTGGTTATCGACAGCCTGAATGTGGATTTTCTCTGAGATAGCACTCTGTACACTGGCTGAAGAGTTCCTTGGAGCAGGTTTCTGGATCAGTCCAGAAGGCAAACTGCTGACCATGCCTTTCAAGCATCAACCAGATTAATCTAAAGTACTGCCAAAAGGACAGGCTAATAACCAGTGTTGGGGAGTAACTAGTTACATGTATCGTAATAATCAATAAAACTAGCAATCGGGAATTCATTATTATTTCTTAGCAGTTCTCATGTTGGCTATGTAAACTTTGCATCGTTTTAAGGTTATAAAAGAAAACTTAATTGAAAATCGGTAAAGTTACTCACTCTGATTGCTGTCCGATCTTCTCGTTCGTGAACGAAATGACCAAACTGGTACATGTCGTTCATGAACGAGTTGAATGAACTGGAACAAGTCGTTCGTGAACGAGTTGAATTAACTGGTACATCTCGTTCATGAATGAAATGACTGAACTGGTACATATCTCGTTCGTGAACGAAATGAATGAGAGTGTACCGGGTCAGTCAGCCATTTAGCATGTGAATCAATCTCGATCAGCAATCAGCAGAAAGCAGATGCAAAGCGCAGTTATAGGTACTGTGCACATAAGCTAAACCCCAATTTATGAATGTGTAAATGTCTGACCAAACAATTAAAATGTCAATTATGCAAGAAAACCTTGTGCTTTGGTCATCTGAGCAACTTATTTAGACCTTATTTATTTAATGAGTAGATTATGCACACATTTTAATAAAGCCAAATCAGTTTTTTGTAACACGTAAATACGTTAGTTGACTTAAGACAAAACATATAAGACACTATTTTTCGCCCCCTGCTGGCGTATTTATGTAATATGAAGACATGGTCACTGAACGAATCAGTGAACAAATCTGAACGAGTCATTTTGGTGAACGAACTGAAAATTAACGAATCTCTTGAAAGAATAAACATTTCCACCACTAGTAACAGCAAAGCCCGCTCTGACTTACGCGTTCTTTACAAATTCAAATGTTACTGATTCAAACAGCAGGTTTTAAGGCAGGATAATCGAACGCTCATTGGCTCTCGCCTGCATTCGTCACAGATTGCGACAATGCCGTGTTTCTGATGAGGTGTGTTTGAATGATGCGCGCGCGCCTTCACGGAGTGGAACGGGAAAATAATCTGGATACTATTTTCAGCGATTAACAATGTAAATTCTGCTCTGCACCTCACACAAACCTACTGTATTCCGCCAGAGAGGACTGCGACTGCAACGCATCATCATTTGGATTACTTATACTGCTTTTGTCATTTTTGCAATAGATAAATGATTGTAATTGCATTTATCTGTCTGTCATGTTTTTCTTTATACTGTACATAAATAGTTATGTTTAGGTTTACAGGTAGTGGGATTAGCGACTATAAAAATATTTTTGAATGCTGTATTGTTACTAAATATTTTGGTCAATTGTGTTTAATATCCTTTTATATTCGATATAAAATGGGTGGTTAAGGTTTGGAGGTAGGTTAAGGGGTCTACAAATCCAAATTGCTTATTGATAAAATGATAAAAATGCATATTTGCTATAAAATGGGTAGGTTTAGGTTTGGGGGTATAGGTTAAGGGGTCTAAAAATCCAAATTGCTCATTGATGATAAAAAATACACAAAATAATGTTCTTTTTAGCAGCATCATATGACCCCTTTAAGGTTTGGAGGTAGGTTAAGGGGTCTACAAATCCAAATTGCTTATTGATAAAATGATAAAAATGCATATTCGCTATAAAATGGGTAGGTTTAGGTTTGGGGGTATAGGTTAAGGGGTCTAAAAATCCAAATTGCTCATTGATGATAAAAATGCATCGATACGAATATCTTAATGATATAAAATATACATAAATATAGTTTTTTTTAGCTAAAATAGCGATTTGTACATTTTAAACGTTGAAATATGTCTAAATTGTAAGTTTTAGCATCAATAAAAACTTACAAAATGTATGTTTTGTGCTTGTAAATGTTACGTATTAATATCTTCGTATAAACAATGAGACCAGGCTGGATTTTCTTAAATGTGATGTGATTCATGTCCTGCCTGGATTTGTAAATAGCCTGGGTTTTAGATTTGGGGTGCTTTTATGCCGCATTCCAGAAGAGATTGGAAGTGGGAATATCTGAGTTGAAATGTCCGACTTCAAACCTCAATGAGTTCAAGTCAACCATACGTCATGTTAACATATTGACCTCAGAATTTCGCCATTACACAATAAGAGCAAAAATGCGATTTTATCAGGTTTTTGCTCAAAATGTTGCTTTTTTTGTGAAACCTACATTTAAGTCTTGATAAAAAAAAATAAAAAAAACTATGCTTGAAGCTAGAATAAAACTGATTTTTCTTTTTTTTTCTTTTTTTTCTTCCAGAAGAGATTGGAAGTGGGAATATCTGAGTTGAAATGTCCGACTTCAAACCTCAATGAGTTCAAGTCAACCATACGTCATGTTAACATATTGACCTCATAATTTCGCCATTACACAATAAGAGCAAAAATGCGATTTTATCAGGTTTTTGCTCAAAATGTTGCTTTTTTTGTGAAACCTACATTTAAGTGTTGATAAATAAAAAAAAAAAAAACTATGCTTGAAGCTAGAATAAAACTGATTTTTCTTTTTTTTTCTTTTTTTTGTTTGAAAGTAGAGGGTCTGATCTTTATTTTGATGTATTGTATGTTCAGATATTCATATACAACAAAATATTCTGGGGACCATGACATTTTAGTGAAAATCAGCAAAAACGCTGGGGGTGGCTGGCAACTTTTTTCAAAAATGCTGGCGGGGAAAGAGTTAAGTTTTACATGAGGTATGCTCATTGGAAGCATTGACATCAAATGACACGTCTCGCTGAAGTCGGATCTGCCCCAAGTTCACAGGTCGGATGTCCGACTTCAAGCAGCATTCTAGATGTTATTTCCAAGTAGGAGGTGGGAAAAATCCAAATTTCGAGTTGTCTGGAACATAGCATTAGACTTAACACTTGGACTCAGACAGACTCGGGTGGACCTGGACTCCGACATTTTTCTATGCAGACATTTTTAACACAGAGAAATCCTTGTCATGTGTATTGTGAAACATGAAAATAAGTAACAACATAAAATTACAATAAAAAGACATTAATAAATGTCTACCACCCAACTCAACTTAATTGGTTAAAAAGTAGGACTCAACTCAGACTCCACAAGGTGGACTCGGACCCAAAACTACAGGGTTTTGATTTTGTTTCCCTATTGTTTTCATACTTACATTTACATTTAGTCATTTAGCAGATGCGTTTATCCAAAGCGACTTACAAATGAGAACAATAGAAGCAATCAAAATCAACAAAAGAGCAATGGTATGCAAATGCTATAACACGTCTCAGTTAGCTTAACTTAGTACACGTAGCAAGGTTTTTTTTTTTTTATTATATAATAAAAAAGAAAACAGAATAGAAAAAGAATAGAGCAAGCTAGTGTTAGAGGCCTTTTTTTTTTGCTTTTGTTAATGGTATAGTAAATAAAAAGAAAACAAATAGATAGAATACAAAAAGATTAGATAAGCTAGTGTTAGTTTTTTTCGTTTTCTTTAACAAGCAGTTAGTAAATTAATAGAGTACAAGACTAAAAGGGGCAAGTTTTTTTTTTTTTTTTTTAAGAATATAATTAGAATAGAGAGTGCTTAGAGTTAGAGGGTCAAATAAGGGGTCAAATATTTTGTTCATACTTGCTAAAGGTAATGACTGAAAAGTCAATAGTAAAACAAAGCCAAAACCCAGAAATTGTAGGCAATTTAGAAATCACGGCCAGGACATGTCTGGAAAAAAAATAAGCCATAGGGTCACCCTAGGTATGTGTCAGCCAATCAGATTTGAACTGGCAATATCATTCAGCATTTTTGTGTGCAAACTATTTCTGCCTAACTTCAGAAAACTGGATTAAAAGTTCATCCTTCTCAGCAGTAGTGATCTGCATACATTTTGCATTTCCAGAATTCTTTTATCCATATGATTTTTCTCTTCCAAACTCAAGGTGTGAGGCGTTTTTTTTTTTTTTTTTTGCGAAAATAATAGGCCTACTCCCAGTGTCGGCACCTTCAGAATTTATGCAAACACATTTTATTTTAATGCCTGAAAGAGCGTTTAATCTCCAAAATCCTCTTCTTTAATCTGGAAGGAAGCATGTTACCACAGGCTGAAGGATTCTGTCACAGTTATTTGACTTATGATCAGACACATAAGGATACTCTGTCTGCAAAACATCTGAATAATGCATGACCAGGACCTTCTTAAATACAGTCAATATTTTATGTTTAGATCTCATCCTGTTTTGGACCGGCTGACATTCCTCAGAAGGGGACAACAAAGGGGATGTTCAAATGACAAAAAGGGGTCTGTGGAGTTTCATGAAAATATAATCCCTCTTCAAGAGCACTCAAGAAAAACTAACCTTCTCCCCCCATCATGTTCACATGACATTGTATGCTGCAGGACTACAGCGTACACAAGAGGAGATGATTGTTGCCTAATGGATTCACTAAAGTTACAGGCAACATTGTTTCTGTCAGCTGAGTTTATAATAAAAACTAAAGAGGCATTTAAGATGTAATGAATGAAAACATATTTGGCAGCCCTCCTTGGAGATTCCTCCTCTTCAACTTTAACCTCACAAAAAGTATCCGGTCTAAATGTTCACTCGCTCGCATGGGCCGCGTTCATGCCTCACCGCTGAGTTATTTAAGGGCCTCTTTCAACTCACGCTGAGTTAATGTATACGTTTCACAGCACGTCTATTTCGATAGCCTTGATGACGTTAGCTTGGGGAGGGGTTGCATTTTCTTGCAATGGGTTCTGTTTCCCCAAACCTCATTTGCATTAGATGTTCTGCAGATAGATATTATTGTATTTGGTTTGGGAACACCATGGATATGTTTTATGTATCCCGACCCACAAAGGTATCTGTTCACATTTAACTTTTGGGTCTGAATGCCCATGCAGGATTTTAATTTACTTAAATAATAATTTATGAAGGATCATGTGACATTGAAGACTGGAGGAATGGCTGATGAAAATGGCTATGCCATCACAGAAATACATTACATTTTAAAATATATTAAAATAGGAAGGTTGTTTTAAAATGTGCAATAATATTTCACAATATTACTGTTTTACTTTATTTTCAATCAAAAGCAGCGTATTTTTCATTCATTCATTCAATAATCCATCCATTCATCCATCCAACCATTCATTCATTCATCCATCCATTTTTGCATTTATCCAAAATGTATAATCGGAAATGTATTTTATTGTGAATTGTTATGTGCATTTTGTAATGTATTTTGGGATTTAGAAGTTTAAACTAAATATATTCAAAATTAGGATGGATGGATGGATGGATTTTAATACAAAAATGCATGCATTTAAAAATATATTCAGCATTAAAAATATAATAATAATAATAATAATACATATTTTTGTCTTGTGATATCTTCAGTCTCCCTTTATGCAGCTGTTGATCACTACAGAAAGAAGGGTACTTGCAATTTTCTGTTTCAGATGCACTGCAGAATATGAACCGTTCTCAAAAAACAGCTCAATTTACTGTATTCCCGCTTGATTTCATACTGTCACGGCCCTTTTCACACCCTCAAAATGCATATAAGATGTGTAGGTGCCCTAAGGACAGATGCTTTCATACCAATTGTGAGTCCACATGAACCGTACCCAAGACGACCTTTGGTCCTGTTTTCACACCAACCAAACACATCAAACTCTGACATCAAACAGATTCGGGTCTACACCAAAAATAGCTTGCAAACTAAGAGTTCTTGAACAGACGGCAGCATGGTGTCGGTCTGAATCCGTGCCAAGCGCCCAGAGAAACCAGAGACTCGCTTGTCAATTTACTGGACTGAATCAAGTTCATAACACAAGAGCTCCTTAGGGAAGAGATATTCAATTAAAATGAAGAAATTCTGATGGCACTCTAAAGCTAGAGAGACTCGTTTTTGTATTTAATTAGATCGCATAGTCATTTGAAGCCGTTAACTGACGTAATGGATGTGCTCCCACGACGCCGTGAGACGCCAAGTCCCTTCAGCATCACTTTGTTAATTGTCTTCTTTACCGTGGGGGTCAAATGTTAATCTCATTGGACCTCACACAATGCTTCATATTAACCAAAGAAAAAAGGCTTGATGACCTACGCTCACATTAAAATACAAATGTATGAATATAGCTGTAGCTCAAAAGGGATTCGAGGGTGAATTAGTATTCCAGGTTGGATTACAAATTTGCGTCATGACTGAACGGCTTCTCTAATAATGGAAAATTAATGTAATATGAATACATACTTTAAAAAATATTACTCCTGTTGCAATACACGTCAAATGTTAAAAAGTAAGTTTAGCTTAAATGCATTGCACTTCTAAGCTTCAGATAGTACGTACCATGCAATAGTATGTTCAAAAAATCTAGGTGTTTAAATCAGCTATTTCAACAAACTAATCTAATCTGATATTGCAACACAAAACAAGCTGATGTTACATTAAATTGATTAATAGGTATAGTATTTTGGCAAACTTGACAATCCTTTGATCTGTTAAAAGCACACATGATCTGGGCAGTCATTGCCTCACAAACATATCCTTTTTCTAATACACTTTGAATTACAAAAATTTTATTTTTGCATAATGTCTCTTAATTTTACCACATAATCAGCAGAACTTACAGAACAAAGTCAAGCTCAGGGTGCTGCATTGAACTGAGTTCTCTTTGTTATGCAAATATTTCCAATAATGTCTAAAAAAAACATTTAATCATCTTTTATTTTACTTGGCACTGGAAGGTCTCCTTTGTGTAATTTCCAAGCATTTTAGTACAAACAATGACAGTTATCTATTGTTTACCATACCCTATAGCACAATATTACTGCAATTGTTGTTTTTTGAAATACAAAGATAGAATTTTGGTGCAAACGATGATAGTTTTCCTGCATTGCTCCAAGGGATTTTTATTTATTTTTTTATCCATTAATGTACTTAATTCATCACAGACTTTGAAACATGTTTACCATTTGAAAAACATTTTTCTCAATATTTATTTTTCTTTACTTTTCACTTTTTTATTACAGTGCTAACACACTATAACTGATTCATTTGGCCCAATTTTCCAAACCATTCATACAGTTCTCGAAACAAAGACACTTTGTTTTCTCAAAACTTTTAACACATTTCACCTGTCTGCACACACGTTCCAATTTGCTCAGTGTTTTCTGCAAAACTCTACACAAAAACGCCATCATTTTGCACAGGTTTAACAATGTTCTCATTCAGAAAACACAAACACACAATATAATTGACTCAAGCATCAAAAAATTTACTCAAACAGCACACATTTATCCATGTGTGAGCATTCAGTAGCAAAACTGATGACACACAGTTCAGAATCTCAGGATGATATGAACAAGAGCCTGTGATTTTGTGTTTTGGAAAATTAATCTTGATAGTGGGAGACAAAGAGGAAGAGGAGAAGAAAAGAAAAATGAAGGGGACAAGGTCAAAGGTAATTTGTTCCTGATGAAATACAAAGCACTACAAAGAAGAGCAATAAGATGGCATCATAAAATGAAAAAGTGCGCTTTTTTATTTTGAATGGCGAAGACGTGCTCACCCACAGACATCCACTGGTTAATTTTGAAGTATTAGCAAAACAACAAAGCTAATGCTTTTCACGGAACTTACGTAATTACCCATTATAAATTGTGATATAGCCTGGTTCGTTGATCCGTTAGATCGGATTGCTTTCTCACTTCAACCGAACCGCTCCAGAGTTCGTTTTCAATCGAGCCGAGACCACCTCGTTCAGGCTATCTCGGACCGATTGTTTTGGCGCGGATCCGGGCGCGATTGCCATGTTCACATATGCCCAGACGAACCGAGCTAAGGGGGGGAACAACAGACCAGGTTTGAAAGCACCCTAAGAAACTGCTATAACAAAATAAGGATACTACGAATACTGTAATGCAAATTGGCAGAGGATGCTGAATGAATAAATTAATTAATTTATTTATTTATTATTTTTGTATGTATGTATGTATGTATGTATGTATGTATATAAACTGACAGTATTCCAATGTGTGTTTACTGTATATTCTAGTTGCTTGGTCTTTGAACGTTTCTCTTGTATTGCTTTTAATTTACTGTAAGATATATTTACAGTAGTGTAATGATGGTAAACTTTTCTTAAAGTTTATTGCTGAATTTTACTGTATCTGCACCCCTCTATTTATGTCGTATACTGTAACAGTCATTGACTAGCAAAATTATTCCTATTTCCCAAAAGGAGGTTTTTATAACAGTGTTTTGAATTGATCTCATTAGTGTTCTCTAGGCAGTGAAGTAGTGTGTATTTGGCAGGTCTGTGTGTCATCTGAGGCCAAAGTTTGAGTCTGACAAAAGCGAAGATGTTTTTGACTAAAGTATTTGATTTTGACCTGGAAGTTTGAAGTTTGCACAAGTTGGTGTGTAGTTTTGAGATTGTGTATATTATTTGTGAGAAAATTGTGAATTGTTTTATGAATTGTGTGTTAGCAATCGAGAAAAACTGTAAAAGATAACAAAACACAAAAAATATAGCTAAATGTTATCAAATAAATACATGTAATTAAAATAAAAATATATATACATATATATATTTAGTTTTCAGAGTAGAACCAAACATCAGTTATCCAAACATCACGCTTTTAGGCTTTTAAATTAAAATGATAAAATTATTATTATTATTTAATCTAATAAATCAATTATTTCCTTCATAAATCTTCAAAAGAACTCACTAATTTTGTTAATTTCTTTAAAAACAATAAGCCTAGCTAGAAAATTTTAAAAAGTTTTAAAAGCTTGCAGTCTGAAAGTTTTCAGTTTGAAGTAGTTCAAAATAGTTTTAAAGATTAAAGTTTGAATATTTTCAAGGCAATACAGTCTATCAGACAAACAGATAGGTATAACACATATTGCTAGGGTACCCGGGGTACCTTTGTTGCTAGCTTGATTAGCATGTTACTAGCATGTTTCTAGCATTATTTGCATGTTACTAGCATGATGTTAACATAATTAACAAGTTACTATCATGTTGCTAGCATGTTTCTAGCATGTTTAACAAGTTGCTAACATGTTTCTAGCATGATTAACATGTTACTTGCATGGTGTTAGCATTTTGTTAACATGATTAGCAATTTACTAGCATGTTGTTAGCAAGTCTCTAGCATGATTAACAAGTTAATAGCACGTTGTTATCATGATTAGCAAGTTACTAGCATTTTGCTAGCATGATTCTAGCATGATTAAAATGTTACTAGCATGATTCTAACATGATTAGCATGTTACTAGAATGTTGCTAGCATGATTAGCATGTTACTAGCATGGTGTTATCATTTTGTTAGCATGATTAGCATGTTGTTGGCATTATTAGCAAGTTACTACCTTGTTGTTTACATGATTAGCAAGTTACTAGCATGTTGCTAGCATGTTTCTAGCATGTTTACCAAGTTTCTAGCATGTTTCTAGCATGTTTCTATGCTAATCCAGCTAAAACCAGTTGATTCAGTAAAAAAAAAAAAACAGCTAAAAACCAGCTGAAAACCAGCTAAGACCAGCCTGACCTGCTAAAAAAGTGGCCAAAACCACTTTAAAACCAGCTTGGGAGACCAGCCAAAGCAGCCAATCAGCCTAGGATTTTTTTAACTTTTTTTTTTTTTTTAGTAGGAAGTAGTTAAACTTTACTATAGCAATAGACAGCTTAAATACACCATACGATTCATCGTGCAAAAGTGTTGACCCCCTCAATGAAAGTATATTGGATTTTAAGTGGTTTTGATAGTCTGGTTTGCGAAAACCGTAAGCCGGATCAGTTAGAAAAGATATAGCAACCCGAGTCTGGGCCGAGTTTGGTGGTTGTAGCTTTAAAGGTCTAGGAGGAGATACACTTTCAAATTTGGTCGAAGAAGTAGAAGAAGAAGAAGTTTAAATAGGATTAAATAGGATTTCAGTAAATTGGCTTGAAAAAGCCAACTTAATTAATCTAAAACCTCAACACAATGTTACAAGCTAACACACTAGCAAACATCTCAACCACTCAGTTTGAGTACAAGCATCTGTTTCTAAGCATGTTTCCTTTGTTAATTCTGCTGTCATACTGTAGCGTCACAGCCCTCTCCCCTCAGAGACATACTGGATAACCATTGGCAAAGCGCCACACTCTAAAAACTTGGCTTCTACAACCAGTAAGCACCTCCCTTTAATATCTGGAGCACTGTTTGAGTTGAAGTTCATATTAGCATGTAATGTGTATTGCTTTAGCACAATACGTTGTTTCCCAAGCAATACACTTGAAGGGTAATTCCTATTCAAATGGATCTGCTCATGGAACACCATTCACAGTTGTTCAATTTGGTTAACAGTGTGTATTTTGAAGCGATACATAGCGATGCTGAGGCAGAGGTTATCTGTCATGTAGCATATATAGAGAAAATCCCCATAAACCACTTGTGTAATAGTGCATGTGGCCTTTCCATCCAAGAATGAGGATACATCCCTTCCATTCCCAGCATATTGCGAACAGAGATCACAAATCCATGACAATCAAAAGTCCTTCTTACCATTTTTTTTTCCCTTCAGCATATAGTGCTGACATGTAGACATGTTTTCAAACAGTACAGTTGAGCCACTAGAGTCACTCGACACATTCAAGATTACCATCAATTTACTCCTACTCATATACTGTATGTATTTCCTCTGGAGTCAAAGAATTAAAAATAATAATTTACTAGAGACTTAGGAAATATTCTGCTCTTATTGTTTAGGCTGCCATTGCACCAGAGACAAAACCAAACAATATACATACAGTATATATTGTTGTGTGAGAGAGTGAGTATGGTGTATAATGTATGTTTTTCTTCCATTGTACAAAATGTTCTGGTTCTCCAGAGTGGAGAAATATAGTATACCACAGTATATCACTTTTGGAGCTTCCAGTGACTGACAAGAGGAAACGGTGAATCTAACACTATAGGACACGTACACACTGCAATGTTTTGGGACAACCGCATACAGGAGACAATCCCATAAATAATCGCTCTGTGTATCTATGGGATACAGGAGAAATCTCTTGTTACTCACTTCCATATCAATATTTCTTACATCTGCAAAGAATCAACCTGGATTCCAGCAGCAAACTAGGTAGTATCACATAAAATCAAATAACATTTGTGACCAGAGACTTATTTATTTATTAGTTAGTTAGTGTTGCTGTTGTTGTTATTATTATTATTACTATTATTAAATGTTAAATACATATTTTTATAATGGCTTTTTACATTATAAGATTGGAAGTCTGAAACAATAAAATCTATAAAATACAAAAATGTATATATTTATAAAACAGCTAAAATAAATGATGACGGCATGATAACAGTGTCCAATGCAGTTTTAGAACTACCTTTATACAGAAACAATATATATATATATATATATATATATATATAT
>NW_015664989.1:911342-913951 GCF_001515625.1 Sinocyclocheilus rhinocerous | reverse complement strand
TAAGCCGGATCAGTTAGAAAAGATATAGCAACCCGAGTCTGGGCCGAGTTTGGTGGTTGTAGCTTTAAAGGTCTAGGAGGAAATACACTTTCAAATTTGGTCGAAGAAGTAGAAGAAGAAGAAGTTTAAATAGGATTAAATAGGATTTCAGTAAATTGGCTTGAAAAAGCCAACTTAATTAATCTAAAACCTCAACACAATGTTACAAGCTAACACACTAGCAAACATCTCAACCACTCAGTTTGAGTACAAGCATCTGTTTCTAAGCATGTTTCCTTTGTTAATTCTGCTGTCATACTGTAGCGTCACAGCCCTCTCCCCTCAGAGACATACTGGATAACCATTGGCAAAGCGCCACACTCTAAAAACTTGGCTTCTACAACCAGTAAGCACCTCCCTTTAATATCTAGAGCACTGTTTGAGTTGAAGTTCATATTAGCATGTAATGTGTATTGCTTTAGCACAATACGTTGTTTCCCAAGCAATACACTTGAAGGGTAATTCCTATTCAAATGGATCTGCTCATGGAACACCATTCACAGTTGTTCAATTTGGTTAACAGTGTGTATTTTGAAGCGATACATAGCGATGCTGAGGCAGAGGTTATCTGTCATGTAGCATATATAGAGAAAATCCCCATAAACCACTTGTGTAATAGTGCATGTGGCCTTTCCATCCAAGAATGAGGATACATCCCTTCCATTCCCAGCATATTGCGAACAGAGATCACAAATCCATGACAATCAAAAGTCCTTCTTACCATTTTTTTTTCCCTTCAGCATATAGTGCTGACATGTAGACATGTTTTCAAACAGTACAGTTGAACCACTAGAGTCACTCGACACATTCAAGATTACCATCAATTTACTCCTACTCATATACTGTATGTATTTCCTCTGGAGTCAAAGAATTAAAAATAATAATTTACTAGAGACTTAGGAAATATTCTGCTCTTATTGTTTAGGCTGCCATTGCACCAGAGACAAAACCAAACAATATACATACAGTATATATTGTTGTGTGAGAGAGTGAGTATGGTGTATAATGTATGTAAAGATGCAGATGCAGTTTAAGTAAAGAGTGCCTGAGAAAAACACGCTGTCCCAATTCAGTATCTGTCAGATAAGATGTTGACAGGCTTAATTAGTATATATATATATATATATATATATATATATATACAGTATATATGGTTGTGTGTGTGTGTGAGTGAGTGAGTGAGTGAGTGAGTGAGTGAGTCAGTGAGTGAGTATGATATATAATGTATTTATTCCTTCCCTTGTACAGAATGTTCTGGTTCTCCAGAGTGGAGAAATACAGTATAACCGCAGTGATTCATATCACTTATGGAGCTTCCAGTGACTGACAAGAGGAAACCGTGAATCTGACACTAGGACCACATACACACTGCAAAAGTTTTCGGACAACCGCATACAGGTGACAATTCACTAAATAATCATTCTGTGTTACTATGGAATACGGGAGCAATCTCTGATTACTCACTTCCATATCTAGGTGTATTGCATCTGCAAAGAATCAACCTGGATTCCAGCAGCAAAATCTGTAGTGTCACATAAAATCAAATAACATTTGTGACAAGAGACGTATTGTTTATTTATTTATTTATTTAATACAATAAATGTTAAATCAATGAATATTTTTAAAATGGCTTTTTTACATTATAAGATTCGAAGTCTGGTAAAACAATCAAATATTTAAAATACAATATAATCATTTGTTATATATTTATAAAACTGTAAAAATAAATGATGAAAGCATGATAAACAGTGTCCAAAGCAGTTTTAGAAATACCTTTATACTGAAAGAAAAAAAAAAGTTGCATGTATTTATTTATGTGTTTATTTCTCTACTCTCATTATTTCATTTTAAATAGATGTAGAGACTGTCCTGGGGTGTAAATTGTCAAGTGACAATATAGAATACAAGAATTCCACATAGTTATTGAATTATTAGGCATAGAAACTGCATGAATTCTAATTATTTAAAATGTAATAATAAATAAAATAAATAGTAAAATGCTGTTTAAAATACTTTCAAATGCCATTTAGCATGTTATACCATGGGACATTCAAACTACTTTCAAAGTATGTGTCAACTACCCTTGCACTTCTGTTTAACAGCATTCTCTCGTTCTGTTCTGTAACATTAATTACTGCTAGATTGCAAGAGTGTCAGACTGGTCTGCGAACAAGTCCAAACATGCAGCTCTGTCTCTGTGATTTGTTGCACCGCACATGGAGAAGAGTGGCACACGTTTCAGACGAGCTGTCAGTGTTCAAAACGAGTGGCATCAAAGCATTAACAACTAGTTAACAGGATTAAGCAGATTTATGGAAAATTATCTGTGTTTATGAACTGTGTGTGTATAGAACAGGATTAAACACTTAGAAGACCACTGACAACCATGTAGTGTGTATGTGGCCCAGGTCACATGAAATCAGGCACAATCCCCTCCAAGCTCAATTACTAATAAATTTTTTTTATGATGAGTAACTGAAAGAAGAAAAAAAAATGCTGTCAGTAAAATGTAGACAGTAACTACAATAAGCCACATTTATTCCCATATATGATATTATCTATCTATCTAT
>NW_015664989.1:907714-911329 GCF_001515625.1 Sinocyclocheilus rhinocerous | reverse complement strand
TATTATTTATTTTTTTTAAGAGAAAAAAAATATCTAATTATAGTTTGTTTCCAATAAAATGATTATTACATAATTCAATGCCCGTAAAATCTTTCATTTTACATCAGGTGATTCTGAAAAGCATGCTTTCAACTCCCGAAGCCCTGTAAAAACAAATGAACTTCCCAACACCCAATTAAATTTTTACACCAAGGTTTTGCTGAATTATTTAGACAGCACGTGCCCTGGGCTCGCCGAGGTAAAAGAAAGGATGAGTGAGCTTAGCTTACATATTGTTTGTTCACCGGGCACGGTACATTGGGCGGTGACATAAATATACATGGCCTCCTCTCTACCTGATGCTTAATCTAAAGATAGCAGTCGTGACACACTTAAACGGAAACCCGTACCCCTTAGAAAGCTATTGTTCCAGAGCGTGAGCAGCACCCCCTTACAGCCGCGACGGCACTGAACTCGGGAACCGACCGGAATCCATCCCCTGTTTCCACCATGCATAATTCACATGTCCATATTCAAGTGTATTCACCTATTCATAATGTAGTTAATATGCAAACAGTAGCCAGGGGCTAAAAGTGTGAACAAGGGCGGCAGTTGCAAGACACGTTACATTGACATTGACGCACCCTCGTTATACAACGATGAGCACTTTTCCCTTTTATAACATCTCAAGTAAATAGAAATGGTGTGAATTGATGAGCTTTCACCTAAATTCACTCCCAGTGGTTCCTGTCATTGTGCCTGATTTCTTGTGTCAACGAGTATCCCGGCCTAGTTAAAAACCACAGGGCTCCCGACCGGTTTCAGGCGCTCGACTCCGAGCTGCCGCAGTTAATTTCTCGTGTCACCCTGGTCGGGACACTCTGAGAGATTTCCGTGGCTTGGCGTGAGCACTGATTAACTTCCTGCGTCATATTCAAAGATTAATTGCTTCCTGTGCTCAGCACCTCGACGGAAGGAGTAATAAAGAAGCTGACAAGGTGGTGTTCTGAGAGGTGGATAACCGAAGTTGTGTCACACCGAATGGAGACTAATGACGACTTTCCCAACACTGATATGTTCCCGCTTTATTTGAAGTGTCGAGGGCCATTTACAATGTCTTGCATGTCAGACACACCTTGTTAAGTTGTCTTGTGTAGGCATAAGAAATTCCATTTTTGTAGTTATCAGTAGCTATAGCTATGTTTCCATCACTCTCTTTTTATGCACATTTTGAAGTATCACATCAGAAATGAGTGATGCAAACGCCGGATTTCGAAAAGAAACTCCTTAATTCGCAAAAAAAAAGCTTTTACGCTTGCTTGAGGTGCGAATAAATTCTGCATTAGCGTTCAAAAAAGTCATGTGACTTTGCACTATAGGACGGCATGACTTGACTAACCAGTGGACCAATCTTGTTGTACAGCATCTGAAATGTTGTTATGGTCATTCTGAAATGCCTGAGCAAAGTCCGTCATCAAAGTATTTCTGTATTGCCTCCCAGAATGGTCTACCATGACTGCTTTCCCAAAGCAGCAACCACCTCGAAAGCAATAACTGCTTTTATTATGTTTCGTCTGCTCGCTCTGAGACGCAAGTAATTTATTATATTTGAAAATTATTATACTCAGTGGCTTCTCCTACTTTTCTTAGTGATATTTAGTGCCAGTTTATCAGAAAGTGACAATTTTGTTCTGTTTACATCGTTGGATGCTTATTCGCAAATGTTATGTTATATTATGCGATATACCAATTTTGCGCATAAGTTAAATTCGCAACTTAGGATTTCTTCTATGTGTTTAAGTACTTTTACATAGCTCTAGATCCATATTACCTGAGTGTGCAAGAATCATTACAGAAACGCACACAGGAAAGTCTGAAGGATTATGGGAGGGATATGACGCATATCACTGTGATTACACTGTGACCTCTAGGCCTCATTACTTTTTTTTTTCCCCAGACAAACGTTCTAATCTCCTCATGTTTTATTTACCTTGCAGAATAAAAGTGTATAGACACATTTTTCCGAATTCACTGGTGAACTGTCAAATCTGTGGCTATTTCTGGTTTGCGTCAGCACTGTCTGGGAAAAGTGAAGAAGTATCATATAAATGGGGAGCTGAACACGTAGCAATGCAATAAAAAAAACACAATTGCACTGACCTGACAGTAAAAACGCTTCGCCATTAAGCTATATTTCATATTTTATTTTGGCAGCACTCTTCTGAACAACTCGTCTGAGCCTGTTATCGTTATCATCTCAAAAAGCTTTTGAGCTGGTCTCACTGTTTATCCGCTAAAGCTTCACATCTGCCAGTTGCCCACTCGGAAAAAAAAGAAAGGTTATCTTTACAGCCATCCTACCAAAGGCACTAATCAGCTATCGGGATCGAGCTCCCCGCCGCAGATTCATCACAAGCCCACGCGCTTTATAACCCTCGTACCTGCTTTTTTGAACCGGTGAAACATGTTCAGCCTTCAGGCCTCTGGCACTCTCTCAGAATTCGAGAGCGAGAGCGGCGTTACGACCTGCGGCGAACACATGTGAGTGCCTCCATTCACGGCGATGCAATGGGCTGTGTGATGCGTGTTAAATGCCCACCCAGCAGCCACCGATGCCCTCTCCCCAGATCTGCCCGCTTCCTTGACTTTGATGTGATGCATATTTATGCGCAACCTGCTCCACGCCATGTGGACACATTAACTTTGAGGTCGCTCACCCGCAACCTTCGCTTACGCCACCATCTTTCAGGTTCACCGGCGCTCATGATCGGCCAATATTTATTTATTATAATCTCCCTTCACCCAGGGTAATTAATTAATTGCCAAGCAGCTTGAAGCTGTCAGCCAGTATGTTTTGGTGTCACAAGGTTTCCCTCCACCTAGTTATCTGGTTTCCTCCCAGGATTACAGTAGAGACAACTAGCATGAATATTTAAAACGGATTCTAATTAAACCTGGGTGCATGAAGCGCACAAGGGACAAAGGGATCTGAAACCAAACACTCCTCTTCGATTGATAAACGCTCTCCGCGCTCCTGCTGATAAAGGCTGGCAGAGAGGCGCCGTATTGTACAGGGGCGGAACTGTCCGGTGGCTTTAACTCAACAGGTTGAAGAAAGGCAAAGGCGGAGAAAGGCAGCAGCTCACTTCTTCTAGACATTTAATGGGTATTCAATTATTGATAGCTCCTGGGGATCTGGTTGTATGTTAGTGGCTCCGGCCGAAGTAATTCTGTTGTTTTCCACCAGTGTATTTTTAAGCAGAGGGAATGGGACACATTTTAATCAGTTGTAGACATGGTCTAATAGGTAACAAACAAACTGCATGTAGGAATAATACTGAATACTTGCAGTGGGCTCTAAAAGTCTGCGAGCACTAGTAAAAAGCTTTCATTTTTGTAATTTAATACGTTTTTTCCCCCTTATTTCAAATCAGCACGACACTGCATAAAAATGAATTTGATAATGTTTTAGCATTTGATTTGTTCTCTTTCACATTAATGACAGCAGCACTTGAGCTTACATGAATTTCACAAGACTGATTAGACTTGATTTGTGAAATAGAGCACAATCTCAAATATAGTGTTATATATATATATATATATATATATATATATATACAGTGGGTACGGAAAGTA
>NW_015664989.1:900045-907415 GCF_001515625.1 Sinocyclocheilus rhinocerous | reverse complement strand
TTTCCAGGTTTAAATTTTGAGCCCCACATTTTTATTAGGCTCGCAGACTTTTAGACCCCACGTGCTGTTTTTCTTCTTTTGTTCTATGCTATATCTTATATATTTATGCAAGCCTTGTTTTTTTTTTTTCTTCAATGACCTCATATTCGACATGGAATATTTCATACTTTAAATAAATAATTAAGGAAAGGACCTTCATGGTGATGCTTTAGAATTGTATAAACTTGTTAAATCATCTAAACCAACAACATGTATGTTAGACCCTATTCCATCTAAGCTCCTAAAAGAGGTGCTTCCAGAAGTCATAGATCCTCTTCTGACTATTATTAATTCATCATTGTCATTAGGACAAAGATACTATTTAAACTGAACTTAGCTGGATGATGACATCACTGAATTCAATGATGAACTGCCTTTAACTGAAAAATGAGTGTTTACTATTGTAATTTTGCATTATTGACACACTATTTTCCTAATTAATGCTGTTCAGTTGCTTTGACACAATCTGTATTGTTAAAAGCGCTATATAAATAAAGGTGACTTGACTTGACTTGACTTTAGCAAAAAAAAATATGTTTTTCTACAAGTTAGATCATATTAATTCATACAAAATCACACTTGTACAGTACTTTTGAATTCTCATGAGACTGGGTTAGATCCCTTTTAAGCATTTGCCATATATATATAATTTATTTTATTTTTTTTCTCATTTAACGTCATTTAATGCAACTAACTGTTTTTAAGAGCAATCCCAACAATCTACTTTAATTCTGATAGCATCATAATAAAAAAACAATTTTTGAAAAAAAAAAAATTTTCTGAAATGACTCCAAACTGCCATTTTAAGAGTTTGAAAATGTTTCCGAGACCATTATACATTTCCTGAGACGGTTGAAAGTCTTTTTGAAATCTATGAGAGGATTTATACATTTATATCTAGGATTTGTCCAGGTCCTTTATCCCTTGCATGTTGCCTACATCAAAAGAAGAGAGGTTGTTTGGTTGTCTGTATCAGCAAATAAACATATTTCTCTGGAAGGTTGCCTTTCTGTGTGATGCACTGCAAGAATATGATGGAGGTGTTCTGTTTGAATGCATATGTGTGTGTTTGTGTGTGTGTGTGTGTGTGTGTGTGTGTGTGTGTGTGTGTGTGTGTGTGCTTGCGTGCATGTGTGTATAAGCCCAGCACACAGCCGCATATGCAATGCGAGTGATCAATCATGTAGGAGTCACCATATGTATAAGAAGGAATATAATCTTTCCTATTAAGCTATTTGACTTGATAAGAGCACAATTCCGGTTCCCAGACAACGGTTGTTCGGATGTATCATTTCCCATCATTTGGTGTGAGTAACATTTCAATACCCTGCTGAAATTTGATTAAAGGTTGACATGAGCATAATAAGAATTAAATGCCATGCCAGCGGT
Organism: Sinocyclocheilus rhinocerous; assembly: GCF_001515625.1. Lineage (NCBI taxonomy): Eukaryota > Metazoa > Chordata > Actinopteri > Cypriniformes > Cyprinidae > Sinocyclocheilus > Sinocyclocheilus rhinocerous. The sequence continues at coordinate 905,987 of NW_015664989.1, read as the reverse complement.
GAAAATGTATCCCAGTGGAAGAAAAACTGACTGAAATTTCGAGAGCAAGAAAATTCCAAACTCCCACTCCCTCCCACCTCACCTCAATGACATTATTCCTGATCTGCCAGAGCTATTTTTGACCGCTGCCTAATTAAATGAAATCCTGAGAGGTGAGGACATAGATAGGCTCAGATAGAGGATTGTGGTATTTTCCTTAGAGTGGCGGATGATGGCAGAGGATCACAGAGTGCCATGGTTATGGATAGAGCCATTCCCTCTTTAGAGAGCTCAGTGGAGGGCTAGTTGCAAAAGCACCAATTAGCAAGAAGTAGAATGTGCGCTCAGGGACATGGACATCATTAACGGTTTATCCGATAAACCATATGATTGAAAGAGCTTGCAAATTTGTAAAGCTTTCGGATTTTGTATGCGTAATTACATTTCGTTTACATTTCATAATACTAAATTGTAAATAAGAGACTGCCGGTAGTTTTGTTTGTTTGTTTATTTATTTATTTATTATTTTTGGTGGTAGATATTTTTTTACTACATTGAATTTTTCACATACGTTAAAGGCTTTTATATAGTTTAGTATACATCTCTCTGGAATGCTTAATTCTGAATTCACCTTTCACTATTTGTATCATTCGTCAGGGGTATTTTTCACTGACACCAGTAGGTGGCGACAAGTGACTGTTTTTATAAATTAGTCATTTGACTCATTCACTCAAATGATTTGATAAATTCACTAAATTCATTCAGTAACCAAACGAATGTTGAGTGCTTCTCAGAATGAGATGGTCTAGTCTGCTGGCTCATAAATGTGATCATAAAGGCCAACTCTTTTTTTTGTGTGTGAACTGGAATGTGTGCTAAGGATTGTGGGTGTTTTGAAGATGCGAATGATACACTTGATGAGTCAGGTGGTAATTCATGGTGTACACAAATAATTTAAAGAGGGTCATAATGCAAACTTGCTTGTGTGACATTGCTTTAATATTCATTGTTGTCCACAGCAATGGCCTAATGTATGTCATTATGCTTTTATTACATTTACTTGTTTATTTTTCAGTAAGTGCTAATTTGTACAATGACTTTATCATTATGTAGGCTAAATATTTCATACAGTGCTTCCTGGTATTTTTATTTTTTTTTATCATTGAAAGCATTGTATGTTAATTGTTAATGTTTTCAGATGGAGGTTACAATAGCCGTGCAGGTGTCAATTCCTATGTCTTCACTTTGTTATCCGATTGTCAGGATCACAGTGAGACGTTTTGATTTGTTTCCTTGGCCTTGACAGAGCAGCTGAACATTTTTCTTCTTCATGCTGATAGACTGAGAGCTTCTAGACATGAACACTTCACAGGTATTTCACTAGCATGCATGTGTCATGTCTTACCACCTTGTACTAGTTCTGTATTTCTCGAAAGGTTAAGTTGATTTGACTTCACCGCTCGTGTCTTTTTGCGTGCAAAATACGCTTTACTGTAAAGTGGTACATTGTTGAATCCTGGGTAATTTGCTTATTTACGTAATTATCCTCATTTTTATCGCAATTAATCAGTTTGCAGTCCAATATTAAGACCTGTTTAGTTAGACTTTTCCGTGATAAATGCTAAAATTGTGAGAAGAATCTTGATTAGGATCATCTGCATGTACCTATATGTTCTTACTGCAGCACATGTTTGGTCTCTCCTCTTTAACCTTCTCCGCAGCTGTTAATGTTCACTGCAATGAACCTTTTTTTTGCTCAAGAAACAATTGAGCTTAATGGCTATGGGCATGATTGCGTTCTCTGTGATTAAATTGCTGCCTTCATGATGTTTTCTTTGAAATCATTGTCCGTTTTAGCTTTGCATGTTAACAGTGCAGGCAATCTACAGTAAGCTAACTATTTTCTCTAAAAACCTGCCCACAAACACGTAAAAAATAATTGAATTTATACACAACATGATATCCCTTAGTTATTATCACATTTGAGAGCTCTGTGGTTCCCTACAATGTGTTTTGATCATTTTAAAAGTTAATTTTTGGTTTTTCGTGTGCACATTGATGTTCCTGCCACATGCAAAATGTGTTTGTATCAGCTACCAATGGGTCAATGCCTGTTAAAGTGAATCATATATCTAGTAAGCTATGAAAAATGTTGGTGCAGGTGTCGCTCATTATCAATTACTCCACCGGCCTCGCTCCGTTCCCACGGCCCCGCCCCCACTCGTCACATTTACATATTTGTATCAAACCATAATTATTATAATACACAGTGAAGTTTAAAAGTTTGAGACCCTATTTAACTTCCCATTTAACCGTGCAAATAAACAGGTGGTTTTAGGATTAAAGCAAAGGAAAGTAGAAATTGTATAGTATACCGGATTTTGCAATTCTCCGTCTTTAACCTAACAAGTAAATTTGTGATATCGATCACGTGAATTTAGATGATCAGATGTTCTTGATTTTCATTAAAGCACAAGATGGATCATCCTCAGGTCATGCTGGATAACATCATCATGATGTTCTGTTAGACTTAGAAAAGTTATTAAAAATAAAAGCATTTTGCTTTGCTTTTATTGCACATATACACAAAAGTTTTAAGTATCTTCCCACAGTCGTTTTTTGGCTTTAACCCGACCACCAGACATGGTGTCAAACCCACAGACTGTGTGGCTAAAATCTGTGTGTCCCTGTAAAGCTTTATTGTAACAGTTTCAGATGACATTGCAGATGGGTCTTGCTATTGGCCTGCTCTCATTTTGCTGACACATGCCAAATTCCCTCCATCTCGTCTACATTTGCTTAGACAGACACAGCAGATCTGGTACATTGCATTCTTTCAAACCTGGACTAGCTGGTGCTGGGCTTCAGCTGAGACATGGCAGAAGTTTGCTCATGCCAGCACTAAATTTGCAGTTGCCTTGCAGTCTTCTTGTGTTTGCAGATTAATTTTGTGAATAACAGTTTGCGTTTATTTTAGTACAACTACAGCATATGTGTTGTCGGCAGTCTATTTTAGCACATTATCAAGCATATCTCTTCTGAAAGACTGGTGTCCTTAAGTTTGAATTCAACCCATGCTGCAAGAAGAAGAAGAAAAAAAAAGAAATATATGGAGAAGTTAGAGAAAAAAAATTTTACTTCTCAGTATGAAATGAGAAATCACTGTAGTTCCAGACACTATATGTATAATGCAGTATTTTTCGTCTGGAAATGTTTTGAAATATTGGTATATCTATGTTTGTCAAAGTAACTATCAATCCTCATTTGGTTCAGACTTTTGACTCAAGGTCTAAAGGCAAAACTAATTCAATTATTAATAGCATGTTTTCTCTAAATCATTCTTTTAACAGGAATTTTGTGATTCAACATTTAAACAACAATGAAAAGTTTCATCATTTACTGGAGCTGTTTATTTCAGCGATACAAACAAATGTTACAATGGTACAAAATGTTACTGAAGTCTTAGATCACATGAATTCTGCGTAAAAAGTTACAAATGCAGCATGAATTTTGAGCCAATATCTGCCCCTATGTAAAATAAACACAGGCCCTACGTGTAGAAACAGTTTGATATTTACTTAGGGGGCGGAGAGAAACGTCAAAAAGTCAAAGTGATAACCGGTGAAAGGCTGACCTTTCGTTTACGATACATTTATTGTGTAAGGAAAAAATTGCCAGAGTTTCGAAATGCCAAGCTGCCCTCCTCCACATAGATAGAGGAGATCACCTGAGCCCGACTGCTTCACCCCCGCTGCCCAGGCTGGCGCACGGGCCTCAATCGTGTATTGATGGATATAATCGCATTGTATTGTTTATTTTTGCTGATGATGTATAATATATTAATGGAAAACTCAAATTAGAGTCATCCCTTGTCAGGTGCCTGGCCAACTATCATACCAGCACAAACAAAACCGCTCATGTGGCTGCCTTCCCCTTTCCTGTGGGATTCCTTGGGAAGCATATTAAGCCACAGTGGCTCACAAATGAAATTGACGGCTGAGTAAATCTGACTCAGAGCTGTGGAAGAACTCATGCAGCAAAGCACCACGTAGGAGCATCACTTCTTAAACTTCTGGAGGCTCTGGCCATGATAAACATGTACCGAGCTCCCACTGAGCAGCATATTACAGGATCGCTGTCTGTCTGCTGGACGGCTCAAGTTTTTCTTTCTCTAGCTCTCGTCCCTACTGGCGGATGTCAACCTATTTCAATCTGGGCTGAAGCTTATCGAAATGCATACCATTTCCTGTCTTAATACATGATAGAGTTTTGGCCAAATTCCAAATTATTTTTCATCTGTTTCCTGAAAATGCTAGTCCGATAAATGCTCAGAGGTGTTCAGAACTCTCTGAAGCATGAATTATTAAATCATAATATCATTAATAATAATAATAAAAAAATCTTAATATAATTTTTCTTTCCTTAATAATGTCATTTTTCAATCTTATAGAATGTGTCTAATGGTCAAAGGTCACCTATGGTTAGTGTGGCCATACATTCCATTTTTTACGGGACACGTCCTGGCCAAGATTTCTGCATGTGGCTCTTTTTTTCCTGTTGTCATACTTGCTGAAGGTAATGATTGACCAATAACGTGCAGGCATTGTACATAATTGACCAATCGTGGCTCGTGAGAATATGGGATCTATGGAGAACGGTCAAAAGCAATGCAATTACACGCACATATTAGGTGTGTTTGTTTATTCATTCAACTTGAAGCGCCCGCTACGCAGACCGATTGTTGTATGACATCAAAGTACAGCGATTCGAAAGCATAGGAGCCGTCTGCTCTCTATAGCTCAAGCGGATGTCATACAATGATCTGTCTACACAGTGCAAACAGCCAAAACCTGGATATTGTAAGTAATATAGAAATCCTGGCCAGGGGTGCGTTTCCCCTACAACGACGCGACTCGCTGATTAACCACCACAGTACGATGCATTGTTGTGGAAACAAACGACCAAGTCACGACTGTTTCCCGAACACGGTCGCATCTCCGTCATTTGAACCACATTATTTTAACAACATAGGGCCATTGTTAATGACGTCACACGCATCGGTGGTGTAAAAACTTCTGCTCTTTAACTGATTAGAGATCGTTGGTATGCTGCTGTATTGAACATGGCACCTGATGACTAATTTAATATTTTTTTGTTCCCTGTCATTTTGCTTTATTTGATGTTTGATTCATCGTGGGTTCCCTCTTACGTCATACTCCAGGGTTCCCTTAGGCATGTGTGCACATGCACACTCTTCAAAATTTATTGAGTACATGCAAAAATACATACATTAAAATGCATTTATCTTTAGATAGAATGGAAGATATAGATTGTGCTGCATATTAGCTTGCTTATTGTGTCCAAGAGCATATTTATTTAAACCCATATGTCTTACTAACTAGTAACTATGCTTTTAACCACAGGTTGAGAGCCGTAATTCCAACAACGTAAGTTTGCGACGCTGTTTGCGAATATTAGTTTGAACTATGGTCTCGGGAAACACCGAATCGTTGAACTATGTTGGTAACGATGGAACTTGCGACCATAGTTGGCTAACGATGCTTTTGGGAAATGCACCCCAGGATGTGTCCCGTAAAAATGGCTCATATGGTCAACCCTACCTATGGTGCTGTGGATACAATATCAAACCCTAAAATTTGCTTGTAGAATCAATGTAAAATCAAAATACTTTTTGTCTGTCTCAATTTAAATTATTCTATTTTAAAAGTTTGGGATTGTGTGGTTTTATTGATTGATTGATTGATTGATTGATTGATTGATTGAACGCAATAGAAAGGACAGATTAATTTGAGCAATAGTGACAATAAAGACATGTATAATGTTGTAAATGATTTATATTTCAAAAAAATGTTGTTCTATTGAACTTTCTATTGACTAAATCCTGAAAAAAACAAACATCATGATTTCCACCAATTAAAAAAAAAAAAATATATATATATATA
>NW_015664989.1:888409-900034 GCF_001515625.1 Sinocyclocheilus rhinocerous | reverse complement strand
ATTTATTTATTAAGAATTATGTTTCTCAATGATAATAATAAGAAATGTTTATTGAGCAGCAAATCAGCATATTGGAATTATTTCTGATGCTGAAGACTGATGCTGAAAACTAAGCTTTGCATCATTCATTCATTCATATATATATATTAATACTCACTCACTGGCCCACATTTTTTAAATATTCAAAATAAAAACAGTTTGAAATCTTTAATCAAACTTGCACAAGCATTATGAAATGTGTCTTCTATTTGCACAACCGTGTGTGTGCCAATAAACCGCAGTTCTGATTAGAAAATTTGAGATTTTGAAAGCAAAATAAATGTTGTCACTTTTCTTTTCTACAATAAATTTATGTCTGAAGTGACTGCTTCCAGTGCGGAGTATCAGAACGGATCACATGACCTCAAAATGTCTTATTTTCAGCTATTCACCAGGCTTTGCAATATTGAAGGACCACGACTGAACAATACGCACAATCGCCGTGTTTTGTTTTTTTGGATCCATGCCCAGTAGGCCACAATGTGACTGCTACTGCTATCTTTGTGGTTAATAGAAACCTTGCGATATTTGAGGAGGCACAAGACTCAACTGGAACAGATGAGACACAGCGGATCTGTTGTTGCCAACTGTGGAGTGGACATTAGTATCCCCTGCTGCCTTCTAGTCCATACAAAGATGCCAGTTCACTTCTATAACCATCAAAGTCTTTCATTTATGATTATGTTTCTCTCTTGTTTTCATTTTTTTTAACTCTATCACTTCCACTAAAGATGGTAAAACCCCTATAAAATACAGTCAAATCTATTATTTTCATTTATATCTAAAAACCCTTGCCACTCAGACACATTCAGCTTTCCTAATGAATGTGAACGTCTTCCATGCCTGAAGGCTTAGTACCCTTTCAGACGACAAGAAAGATAAACAGCTTTAATCATCGCATGTGTACATATGTAGATAGTTCAAAGCCACTTTTGCCACTAGACTCCAAAGTTCTTTGCGGTAATCCCCGGTAGACATTCTCCCAGCCACACTCATCCACTGCAGGCGACGTTCCACAGTGTCATCTCTTCTATCTCATTACCCTATTTCAACAGACTGCCTGTCAATCAACATGTTTGCCAGCTGGAGGGATGTACTTTATTAGATTGCTGTATGATTGACGGGAACGAGGATCAAGGGTTAAAAGAAAGCTGTAATACATGTGGAATGAAGGCGACATTCTCTGTTTTGCCTATTGGGAGAAGAGGCTACAAACAGAAATAAGCAAAAACAGAAGAACAGGTACTTTGGAATCTTGCCCTTGCTCTTTTTTTAACTTCTTCACCCACTGTGTTTTTACATGTGGATTGTAAAAACAACCAGAGGAATAAGGATGCACTACTGGTATCCTTTACATAAATTGCATCTCATTACTCATTCACACTTTCTGAAAAGTTGAAACTGAGCCATTACTCTCTGTCAAACATGGTAAGATTTTTCTGTTTTATTTTTTTTTATTTTTTTTAATGTCGTTGACATCCACAGTGTCACATACACTAATGATATACAAATGTTCTTTTCCACCATGTTTAAGTTTTATTTATTTTTTATCAGTGACTCACAGAAACGCATACATGAAATTATAGTCTTAGTGAGCGAAGAAACAAAACAAAACAAAAAAGAACATAAATGTATACGGACTAAATATAGATTAATATTCTATCTAGAAGTAAATAAGGCAAGAAAAGGTATAACATTTAAATAAATTAATGATAATTGTTGGTTCCTGCTCTTGTTAGGCAGTAAGTTTATGGCAAAATAAACAAACAAACAAACAAAAAAAAACACATTGAGCACCGGCATTAAATGTGGATTAAATTAAGGCATTTTCAACCAACCCAAGTGACAAAACTGTGTACAAAACAAACAACATTTATATGTTTTTATTGTCACCACCACTATTGGTATTTTTTTCTTCTTCTTCTTGTTGCCAGTTAAAAATAGGCAGTTGTTTAACATATCAAAGACGGAAACTTGAGAGAGGCAGACACAAAAACCAGAACAACCCCCGTATTCACAGAGCAAAGGCTGTCACTTCACACTAAACACCCAGACTGAAAGTGTTTATGCCATACCTTGGTATAAACAGAAATGTACAAAATATGAACAACTGCGACGATGCTGCCCAGCTTATAACTGAGCGAAGCCCCTGGGGGCCCTTTGCTGTTTTACTTCTTGTTGAAGGGGGACTTTCTTGTGATTTCCGGCTCTCTAAGCAATACGCTTCCATAATTTTCCAAACTAGAAGGTGCAAACCATCACTGTTATAGCTAGGGGCTTAATAAATATCTAATTTTTCTTTCACATTGATCCAACAGATGTTGTTTTAGGCTCCCGAATGTTATATTAGGCTGAAATGAGTTCTGTGCTCAACAATGTGAATATTAAAACAATTGGTTGTAAAGTGACACATGTGTGCGCACACACACACACACACACACACACACGCACGCACACACACACACGCACGCGCGCACACACACACAAATGGAATTAACTTTATATGCTCTTTGTAGCATGATCGGGGCTAGTTATCAAAATTTCTTAATTTATTTTTCTTTATAGACACATAGAGTCATGTCTATAAAAATATGTATATATAATGGCTTTTCAGAACATGTCAACATTAAAAACAGTACATACAAAATAACAGTCTGTTGTTTTGGATATCAGAAACTGTAATTTATCATTTAAAAATACAAATAAAATTGAAAAGTATAAAACAACTTTACTGAACTGATATTTATTCGAAATATGCTTGTTCTTGTTTTAGTTAAATTATTTTGTTACATTAATCATTAGTGTGCTCACATATCCTTAATAGTATGATATTTGAATTTAATATTTTTAAAACAATTCTCCAAAGCAACAGATCAAGTACAGAGAGAAAAAACACGTTTATTCAATTGGATTTTTGACTGAAATCAGTTTCTGATACAGACAATGTAACAACCTTTTACCAGCTCGCCCCATCTCCCCCATATCAGACCATGCGCACCATGAACTAAATATAAAACAAATACTGTATATACATATAAAAAGCTTGGAATTCAATCCATTTTATGAGCTAAATCTCACTTATTTCTGCCAGATGAGGGCGCCGTGTTTGATCTTATTTTTTTATTGGTTCAACATTAACCCACTGCAGATCAATACAGGACACGACAGACACGGATATGCCTCATCTATGTCCACTAACTCCGCTAATTTCCTATTGCATCTTCATAATCTAAAGGTTTAATCATAACTGCTTCCAATTACGTAACATGCACGGCATAACATCATTTAAACACATGCATGAGCACAAATCAATGTTCAACTTATTGGAAAGACATAAGAAGTCGATAAAACGGCGCACTTGTTGTCTATCAAGAATGAATCACCATCCCTGGCGAGCTGTCAAACTATAAAGATTTTTTTGCTGTGCGTGCAACAGCTCAAACTACTGTGGGTGACTTTGCCGCAGTTTCTGAATGCGGTGCCACGCAATCTTAAAATTGTAAAATAAAGAAAATAAAGAATTCCACCCCTTAAATCCTCCTGCTGCTGCCAGGCAACCGGGCGCGTACAAACTGGCCTTGATCCAGCTAAAGATTGCGCGTCGCCATTTCCAGAGGTCCCTTAGCGAAAGGCACATGAGAAAGAGAGCTCTATAATGCTCACTATTGAGTGTTTCAGAGATATTTGAAGTTAAATGTTCTTCTTCAATATGTTCGACCTGTCAATCGCCCTCACTTCTCTCGCTCTCTCTCTATCTATATAACACACAAACGCGCGCGCGCGCTGGGGTGATATAAATATTGTAAGATAAAGAACAAATAAATAAAATAAAATAAAATACACTAAAATACGAGCTAAATCATCGCGCGCTGCAGTGAGGAAATCTGTTACGAGCGCACGAACTGGCCGGGATCCATCTAAAGATTACGCGTTACCATTTCCAGCGATCCCTCAACGAAAGACACTAGCAGAGCGCGTTATAATGTTCACTAGTGAGTGTTTAAGGGGTGTCTGAAGTTGAATTTTGTTCTTTAATATTTTCGCCCTGTTAACCCCCCTCCCCTCGCGCGCTTTCCTCTCTCTCTCTCTCTCCCTCTGCCTCTCTCTCTCACATTGAGCACAAATGTGTTTGTTGATAATTAATATATTAATTAGTTGTTCTGTTTATTTTTTGTTACATTTTTAACAAACTGTATTATTAATCTTGTACAAATTATATGCATAATTAAAAAATATATCTTATATTAATAACATTGCAAATATATATTATTAGCAATGCACATTTTATTAGATAGCAATTTGTACTCAATTATTAAATGTTTGCATGTTGTATTAATAATTGTGTTCATGGTGGTTTTTGCTTTTTCAGGATGACTGCTGCCAGTATACAATGTGAATGTATTAACAAACACATATTTCAAATGCAAACGTCATTACGGAGTTATTTTATTGGTATGTTTTTGATATGTTTATATGATTGAAACAAATGTTGCAGTGCCGTCTAATATTGTCATGCATTAGTATGGAATATGTGTTGTAGTACTGGTGTGATCAAAGGAGTGACATTACCATATATCCCTAATGAAGAATTAGGGTGTCACCTCATGACCCAAATCTGCATGCTAGGTGATTGCGGTGGCCCGACACATCGGATGCTTATTTCAGATGGACAGTAGTCAATTCATCTCTCGTGTGGATGCCTCATTAATGAGAGAAGAGAACTGCTCTCTCTCTCTTTCTCTCTCTCTCTCTCTCTCTCCCTCTGCCTCTCTCTCTCTCTCTCTCTCTCTCTCTCTCTGCATCTCTGCATTTTCTCTCCTCCCGCTTCACCGTGTGGGAAGCTCAATGCAGCAACAAAACCAACATACTTAGAAGAAGACGAGGTGGAATAGTTGGTTTATAAGACCGGTCTCATTATTCGGACGAGGACTGCACCAACAATACTTATTTTGACTATGTGGTATAGGGTGGCATCTCTTTTTCGAGCGTATTTTACTCAGCTGAATTATTAATTTCCTCGTCGGTCTGACATCAGAGCACGTAGTTTATTTTCCTCTTATCTCGCAACTTGCATAATCCCAAGAAACGGCAGGAATCAGCTGGAGTCGATTTCCGATTTTCAGTAATCGGGTTGAGCCGCGACGCGCGATGGATTGGTGCGATTAATTTATTAAGATCTGTATCAGTTGTTTTATTTATTTATTTATTTTTTCGGAACTGTTGAGCGAACTGTCCGTTCAAATTGCGTCTAAACTGATGCTCAGTTCTTTCAACGGAAGAATGCTGGACTTGTTTTGCATCCAAATTCACCACTTGCTATTTCACCATTTTCATTTTGGTTTCGAAACGAATAAATTTTTTGAGCGCAAATACGCAGCGCCGTGTTTGAGATGCCTCAAAAGAGCTCAGTAACCTTGGGATTTTACGACAATATATGTTTTGTACAAGTGGAGCCTGACGAGAGAGGCTGAGACTGAAAGCTGAACCTGACTGAATGGGAATAGTCCCTCTCTTAGCGCTCCCAATGTCCGGTGTTATCTGAAAAGGAGGAGATATTAACATTGCCGGTGAGTGTTGATTTCTTATCTTTTTATACATTCAGTTATTTGTTGGCAAAGCTTGATAATCCAAAGGGCATGATCTCTTTGTACTGTATTTTAAAGTACGTTTTTGTGAAGGTGATAAGCTACTGTCTTCTGTATGCGATGGAAAGAGACTTTTTTCCCCCCTCTTCGATTCACTGAAACACAAGAAATAAGCGGATGCATACATTCATTGCGGTGTTAGTCACACTACCTCAGTGTAGTAAAATTATATATTTTTTTTCTTTTTCAATTGTGGTGCTTGTAAATACAGATGGATTTATTTTCAGTGTAGGCTCAGATATTATGTTTGGATCCAAGAGGCACATAACAGGTTTTTTCCAAGTTCTTTGTGTGCGCAGAGGGCTTTTTAAACACCCCTGCTGTAAGATCTTGGCATTAGCTGTGTGACTCAATGGGAAACAGGCATGTGTTTTGATTGTTTGTTTGTTTTTCCCCCCTCTAAGGTTACTAAATGGTTTACTGGGGGATTTGTAAAAGGCAAAATGCTGCTGCTTGTTCTGTTGGCCTTTTCCATATCGGGTTCATTTTGTGACTCGGATTCGGACCTCAGAGCTGACACCTGCAGCGCTTGCTCCTGCATGTCCATCGAGAACGTCCTCTATGTGAACTGTGAGAAAATAACTGTGTACAGACCTACACAGCTGCAGCCGCCAGCATCCAGCCTCTACCATTTGAATTTCCAGAACAACCTTTTGTACATCCTTTACCCCAACTCTTTTGTGAATTTCACACATGCAGTCTCACTGCAGCTGGGGAACAACAAACTCCAGAACATTGAGGGAGGGGCCTTTGTGGGGCTTAGTGCATTGAAACAGTTGCACTTAAATAACAATGAGTTAAAAGAGCTCCGCGCCGACACTTTCCGAGGGATCGAGAACTTGGAATACCTCCAGGCTGACTACAATTTAATCAAGTTCATTGAGAAAGGAGCCTTCAACAAATTACACAAACTGAAGGTTCTCATTTTAAATGACAATCTGGTTCAAAGCCTACCTGAGAACATTTTCCGATTCGCCTCCCTTACTCACTTGGACATAAGAGGGAATAGGATACAGAAGCTTCCTTATCTCGGAGTTCTGGAGCACATTGGGCGGATAGTGGAATTGCAGTTAGATGACAACCCGTGGAATTGCACTTGTGATTTGTTACCTTTGAAAGCCTGGTTGGAGAATATGCCCTATAACATTTTCATTGGAGAAGCTATTTGTGAGACCCCTAGTGACCTGTATGGCCGACTCTTAAAGGAGACTAATAAGCAGGAGCTGTGCCCCATGGGGACAGGCAGTGACTTTGATGTGCGGATGCCCCCCTCCCAGCCCGAGGGTGGGCTAACCATGTCCAATGTGGCACCTTCAACCATAGCACCTTTAGTGACCAAAGCAGCCAAAACGACCAATCCCTCCAAAATATATGGCAATGGGATTGTCGCTGGCAACCCAGCTGGTAAAAATGGCCAAATTGTGTCCTATCAAACTCGAATCCCTCCCCTCTCCTGCCCCCAGCCCTGCACATGCAAAGCTCACCCTTCTGACTTTGGCATTAGTGTCAGCTGTCAAGAAAGAAACATTCAGAGTCTTGCAGATCTTTTACCTAAACCGCCAAATGCCAAGAAATTGCACCTTAGTGGTAATTACATCCGAGATATCAGTCCCACTGACTTCCAAGGGTTTGAGGGTTTAGATTTATTACATTTGGGCAGCAATCAACTATACACCGTCCAGAAAGGTGTGTTCGCAAATCTTACCAACCTCCGTAGGCTGTACCTAAATGGAAATCAGCTGGAGCAGCTGCACCCTGAAATGTTTCTTGGGCTAAGTAACCTCCAGTATCTCTATTTGGAGTACAATGCCATAAAGGAGGTGTTAGCAGGGACATTTGACTCCATGCCAAATTTGCAGCTCTTGTACCTGAATAACAATGTGCTCAGAAGTCTGCCTGCATACATCTTTGCCGGTGTTTCTCTTGCCAGACTGAATCTAAAGAACAACCACTTCATGACTCTGCCTGTGAGTGGCGTCCTAGACCAGCTCAAATCTCTCACTCAGATAGACCTGGATGGCAACCCTTGGGAATGCTCCTGCGATTTAGTGGCTTTGAAACTCTGGCTCGAGAAGCTGAACGAAGGGGTCGCTGCCAAAGGGGTCAAGTGTGCGTCTCCAGTGCAATTCTCCAACATTGAGCTGAGGGAGCTGAAAAATGAGATCATGTGCCCAAAGCTCATAGCCAGGCCTCCTTTCATCCTGACTAGCGCCACCCCTGTCCTCACATCGCTGTCACCTGCCGGAGTTGGCAAGGCACCCCCCAGCGGTCCTGTGCCCTTGTCTATTATGATATTGAGCATACTGGTAGTTCTGATCCTCACTGTCTTTGTGGCCTTCTGCCTGCTGGTCTTTGTATTGAGACGGAACAAAAAACCAGCGGGAAGACAGGAGGGACTCGGCAACCAGGAGTGCGGCTCCATGCCTCTCCAGATCCGGAGGCACAATCACAAATCTAACAAGAAGGACGACCTGGGTGGAGAGACCTTCATCCCGCAGACCATCGAGCACATGAGCAAAGCTCACACGTGTGGAATTAGAGACTCAGAGTCGGGCTTCAAATTTGTAGACTCGGAGAGACAGAAAATGATGTTGCGCAACAGCGCCGACAAAGACAAGGACTCTCTACCCCTGGACCCCAGGAAGAGATTAAGCACCATTGACGAGCTGGACGAGTTCTTACCGGGACGAGACAGCAGGTTCCTCCACAACTACTTGGAGAGCAAAAAGGATTTCAACAGTATAGGGGTGAGTGGCTTTGAGATCCGTTACCCCGAGAAACCACATGACAAAAAAATGAAAAAATCATTGATAGGGGGCAACCACGGTAAGATAGTGATTGAGCAGCGTAAAAGTGATTATTATGAACTAAAGGCAAAAATGGGGACCCCAGACTACCTTCAAGTACTAGAGGAACAGACAGCCCTCAGTAAATTCTAGAACATCATCTTCACCTGCCCCGTAATGACAAAAGTGCCTTAAGACAAATCTTAATGACCAATGGAATACTGGACACGTTTCATTACATAACACGTAACTCCCTTAGAATCGGTGGCTGTGTTAAAATTACATACAATTTTTTATGTTTGTGATGCCATTAAGAGTTAAGAATCACATCAGTCAGTATCGTTAAAAAACAAAAATAAAAACAAAAAAACAGTCGTAGTTTGCTGCTATTGATATGAATTCCATCAAATTCCACTGAACTTTGTTTTAACCAAATGATTGGGTCATGAAACAGTGTTGAGTGTACTTCTTATTGACCCTTCTTCATTGTGTTTGGTTGGAAGTATTTTTAGGCATCTTGGGATGACAAAATCAAATGGAATGGAAGAAATGGAATTGACACATTCTTGAAAGTGGTGGAATACCCCAGACTCCCCTCTCTTGGATTATATTTTGCCACTTTTGGGGACTTGAAACTCTTGGATTTGATTATATCTGAAGGTACTGGCAGCCAACATCCGTACATTTTTGGATTATTCCAATTAACTGTAAAGAGCCATTTGATATTGTTCTACTGAAATGTGATTCTTCTTGAAGTGTTTGGTTATGGCACATGACAGGTCATTCATGAACTCAAGAGAAACTAAACAGCTGCTTGCCATGTAAGCGTATCTGGATTTATTTTGTAAGTCAACATTATTTGTATTTGTGGGGCAGTTGTGTAAATTACAACAGTCGACAATTAAATTCAACAGTCTCATCAAGAAAAAAATATATAGTGGATTCAAGAAAAATACGGAAAATCAAAAAAAAAAGAAAACAAAAAACAAAAAAATTGATGACCACTGTCACCTGTCAATTCGTAGTTTAACTTCATATTTAATTTATTTTTCTATGCAGAATTATTTAAAGACTATTGGTACTATTTAACAATTTCAAGGGACATTTTGAATGCTCTAAGTGATACAGGTGAGCTCTCTTAGTTCGAGCTCTGAATCTAAAATTCTGTTCTGACCTGAGTTACATTCTGAATTCTGCTGGTGGCTGACCGATAGAGGCATACAGATGACGGTGATGTCATTTTCACTGTCATGTTGCACGAGGTGAGGCCTCCTAGCGTATCACATCTAACAGTTTGCTTATTCTTATATCCCAGAGCAACTTGTAAAAGGTTTCTTATTAACAATATGCAACCAAATAAGTGTGCATTAACGTGATATGATTCTGGATAGTACAAACGCATTGTGGGAATGAAGTACTAACTGGCTGTAATTTACTGGACTTGTAGAGAGGATTGTGTTATTTCGACACAAATGTGAGACTTAATTCGCCTTATGAAAAGGCTGCAGATTTGGTCAGAATCATATCACTTTTCATGTGCAATATTATTACGCTCAATCATATTAGCTTGAAATCTTTATTTTGTTTTTCGTTCAAATTACTATTACAGAAAGAGAGAGCTTAATTTTTTTAAAGAAAAGGCTTAATTTCATTCAGTCTTTATTTAAAATATTGAGTTGATGATTGTTTAAAATAGAATGTACCATGAGAGATAAAAATAAATACTATTTTATATCAGTCATGAGAAATCTGTATATTGGTTATTAATTTCATTGTGCAATCCTGTTGAGGTCAAGGTATTAAAATCCAATCTAATTTGCTCTGTCTTTTCTTTCTTTCTGCTTTTGCTTTTCTGTTTACAGAAGTGTTATCATGTTTTGTTAATCGTTAAAGTTGCTTCTCAAATAAAGGGCCCTGAATGCTCTTACAGACAATTTGGTAAATTAAGTGTTTTGTAGATTTTTAATCTACTAAAGCTGTTAAACACTCACTCTTGCTCTTTGGTAAATGGATCAGGTTTCCAAAGGTCTTACCTTCTCTAGTTTGCAAAAAGAGATTCATCTAAGATGCCGAGGGTCACTTGACTTGAGTTGGCAACAGATAAGAGAACCATAAATGTTAGTTGAATTGCGTGCTGTTGATGTTGTGTGTGTGTGTGTGTGTGTGTGTGTGAGAGAGACAAATGTAAGCAAAAAAAAAAAACTGTTTCCATTTGATGATAGCAGGATCATGCTTTAGAGAGGCTCTTGACGGTCCTTCTCGTATGTACTTCATTTAAAACATGAAGTACTGAAACCGAAACATCATGTGTGATGCACTGCATGTCTAATATAACATTTTGGCATGTTAAGACGGTATGTGCAAATGTTTAAGTAGAAATTACTAATTGTGCAAACGTGTGATGGGGGATTTTTCTTCACAATAATGAATTATATTGTGGATACTGTCTGCATTGACTTGTTAAGGTTTAGTAGTTGAGCAACACTTTGAGCAATTTAGGGTCTTTTTTTTTTACATAAAAGTTGATAAAGTATTTCATCATGATATGTGGTTTGGGATATTTGTTATAGTTACAATATGCTATATATTAATGATATTAGTGGCCTGCAATAACTGATGCCAGCTCACCTTTTCTTAACAACCACGTTTATATAACCGAATTGAAAGAATGAGTCTCTACAACATACAGTGAACATTAAAATGATCTATTTCTTGTTCTCATCTAGACTGTTCTTGTTCAGCAGACTTTTCAATACAAAAGTACTGTATTTAACCCAAACAATTAAATGGTACAGCTAAAAGAATTGGTAGCTATTATTTAAAATATTAATGTATATTCATATATAGTGAAAAATGTTTTTTTTTTCTGTGTTTCAGTTGTCACCCAACCACTGATCAAGTCTTCTGAATATCAGTCTATTAACAGACCATGTATCTTTAGTGCATACACATTTTTTTCTTACACCAAAATATGGGGAAGTCGTGGCCTAATGGTTAGAGAGTCGGACTCATAACCCAAAGGTTGTGGGTTCGAGTCTCGTACCGGCAGGGATTGTAGGTGGGGGGAGTGAATGTACAGCTCTCTTCCACCTTCAATACCACGACTGAGGTGCCCTTGAGCAAGGCACCGAACCCCCAACTGCTCCCCGGGCGCC
>NW_015664989.1:882336-883843 GCF_001515625.1 Sinocyclocheilus rhinocerous | reverse complement strand
GGGGGGAGTGAATGTACAGCGCTCTCTTCCACCTTCAATACCACGACTGAGGTGCCCTTGAGCAAGGCACAGAACCCCCAACTGCTCCCCGGGGGCCGCAGCAAAAATGGCTGCCCACTGCTCCGGGTGTGTGTTCATGGTGTGTGTGTGTTCACTGCAGTGTGTGTGCACTCTGGATGGGTAAATGCAGAGCACTAATTCCGAGTATGGGTCACCATACTTGGCCACATGTCACGTCACCTTCACTTTTTAATTTGCAAGTCGCAATTTGTCAGTTACCAAGGAAAATGGGAGAAATGCATTACAATTGCCTCAAATCTTCTCTATTTAAGTATGTTTTATTTACTATACTTCTGTAGATAAAGAAACTAAGATTGTTGAATAGCTTAAATTCCTTGATTGCTAAAGTTGTTTACCATAAACTTGGCTTCGTCAAGTTGATGGTAAACCACCATCAAGTTGGCTTTGTTTTGTTCCGCTGAGGTGTGTGAATTGAGTGTACTGTGCCTTTAAGGGAAATTTTATACCTCTATTGTAGTCTGTGGCATTTAAAATGCAGTTTTAAGTATAAAACTGTGAGTGCACTTTGACGTTTCAAGATGGATGGTTTACAGTAAAGCTCCATTTAGAAAGGCCAAGCTTAAGGCAGTTACTAAACTTGTTTTTGTGTGTGTGTGTTGTTTCCATGTAAATGAGACTTCCTAGTGCACTAATTAATGATTGTACTGGAGGCCTGTGCAATTGTGAATTTGTGACTCATGCTAGCTAATGTTTCCTTGACAACCACGCTTTTGACATTTTTTTGGGAGGGATATAGCTGCATTAAATGAGCCAGGGAGAAAAGTCATTGGTCCGTGGCTGAATACAAGCGCTTCAGTATTACACAGTTCGTGTGAACAGCATCGTCCCTCTCTTTCCTCATCACCTGTTTCTGCTCTATTTGACGCAGAAGTGTTTAGCTGCAGTAACATGCACAATGCCGAAGGCAAGATTGTATGTTCAGATGTAGTCCCTTTTCAGTACAGTCACAAACTATAAGCACAGCGGACCTGATGCACCATTTCTCTGGCAATTTGGACATATTGAACCCTTGAAACTTGTAGTTAAAGTGGAAAATGCAGGTTTTTTTGTGGTCTGAAACTGACTCGTGCAGACGAGCATAGAGTCTTCTCTGGGGCAGAAGCAGCGCCAGCCATTTTCAGAGATGTAGAGGACAGCTGCAAAAATAAAAAAAAAGGCCTGTTTTGTAGTTTTGGCTTGGCATTCTTTTCAATTTGATTTGAAGGAAGTAAACAAATCACTGCCGCCTGTTGTTGGTGACAGGTTTACACAAAGAGTTTTGGTGACAGGAACATCAGGGACGATACAAAAATGCTTTACGTCTCTCTTTAAAATGTGACATTAGACATGACAGTAGCACAACAGCGATGTTTCACGTGAGTTGGAGAGGGTGTCTCAGAGTAGGGGCACAAATGTGTGTGTGTGTGTGTGTTTGTGTGTGTGTGTG
>NW_015664989.1:878182-882200 GCF_001515625.1 Sinocyclocheilus rhinocerous | reverse complement strand
TGTGTGTGTGTGTGTGTGTGTGTGTGTGTGTGTGTGTGTCAGAGGAGGTGCGCAGATGTGTGTGTGTGTTTGTGTGTGTGTGTGTGTGTGTGTGTGTGTGTGTGTGTGTGAGTGTGTGTGTGTGTGTGTGTGTGTTTGTGTGTGTGAGAGAGAAAGAGTATTACAGACTGTACTGTTAAAGGAAGTCTTACATCAGGGAGAAAACAGAGGAAGCAACAACATTACAAGCCAACTTCCTTTTTTTAATTTACAGATAGGAATAAATGAAATCAAAAATAATAAAAATGATAATCTTTCATTAAAATATAATAACTCCCTCTGCATTTGAAATGCTTCTTCTGCTATTAAAATAATATTAGCTAATAATAGGCATAGACAAACATTATATATTTTTCATCATCTTCATTTCCTGAGCTATTTTCCGCTGAATTTTGTGTTTCACATACACACAAAATGCATTGTGAATGCTGTTTCATGTTGCTTTTAAAGATCTCATGAAATATAAACCACTTTGCACGCCAAAGTTTTTCATTTTCTTTGCAATTAATAACTCTGAGGTTATATGTAAAAAGGAAATAAAAATGCAGGGCATTAACAGTTTATGAATAAAATGTTTCATAAGCTGTCCCACCTGAAGTGCACACCTAAACATGTTTTATTAGCCTATTTCTAGCAGCGAAACCTTTGACAGTCTTTGTTAAAATGTTGACAGCCTATTATTTAGTCTGTAAATGAGTTTACCGATCATTCTCGCCTTTTCTCTTTCGCAGTCAGATTCCAATTAGTTTTCT
Organism: Sinocyclocheilus rhinocerous; assembly: GCF_001515625.1. NCBI lineage: Eukaryota > Metazoa > Chordata > Actinopteri > Cypriniformes > Cyprinidae > Sinocyclocheilus > Sinocyclocheilus rhinocerous. The sequence continues at coordinate 881,409 of NW_015664989.1, read as the reverse complement.
GCCTACATGTGTAAAGAATGTAATTTTGCTATTTGGTTTTGTATACACTTCCAGTGATTTCCCTATGGAAGGAGAATTACCTACTCATGGAATACAAATTCATCCTCACAATTCAGTCGGATGTAAATGAATAAGACAAAGAAATAGAGACACACTGGAAGCTCAGGTGTCCCAGACTCCCAGAGCATGTCATTCTGCTCTACATCGATGTAACAAAGCCAGGATTTCTGCTGGTTTCTATTTGTCCGTTGTACACGAGGTTGTATAATCAGCCTCACATTAACAATTTACATGCGAAGGAAACGCTTTCATCTGGGCAATGTGAGAATTTTAACAGTGTGTGGCTGCTATTCCTGCTGAAAGTCTAACCTAAAGATAAAGTGTGAGGTTATATTTAGGGTGGCCACCCGTCTAGTTTTAGGTGGGACAGTCTGGTTTTGAAATACCATGTCTGTCGTGCAGGCTTGAGCCGGACGCTCATTTGTATTGATGCTCAATACTCATTTGTATTTGCCAATACACATAACTGTAAAGGCAGGAGAAAGCAGTGTAGAAGTGAGAAAAACAAATAAAACTTTACAATAATACTCCTATGTTCCTCTCCTCCTCCATATTTAAAGTTTATGGCTCACCCAATTCAGAAACTTGGGTATCAAAATGATCACTGAGTTTGCCAGTTGTAAACATGTCTAGAGAGGACGTTTATGTCCAATTTCCAACTAGAATACTCGTATTTACGATAATTCCGATAGCATGTGAAGGCAGCATGAGCTGCATTAAATAGCTTGTGTATTACATCTAAATGCACTTCAGATGCAGCTTCTGCGCCAAGATGGATTTTGCTGATATCAATTTCATTTGACTGGCACCAGCCTTATAGTGTCTTATTATTCAAATCACATTTAATATGTTGATTTACTAAATTTCCATTAAAGATTACATCTTTGCCATTATAAAGGTAAAACAAAATGCACTGGAAATCAATTTAAGGGAGTAAATATCACTCCTTTATAAAAACAAGTTCAAGTTCAGTTATTTTAATTGTCCTCATTGAATGGTGTTGCTTCAGTGTCCAAAGTGTCCTCCTGTTTGGTATTATAGAATTGGCCACCCTTCTTAGTACATGCAGTAGCATGTCATACATGCCTAGAGAGGACGTTTATGTCCAATTTCCAACTAGAATACTCGTATTTACGATAATTCCGATAGCATGTGAAGGCAGCATGAGCTGCATTAAATAGCTTGTGTATTACATCTAAATGCACTTCAGATGCAGCTTCTGCGCCAAGATGGATTTTGCTGATATCAATTTCATTTGACTGGCACCAGCCTTATAGTGTCTTATTATTCAAATCACATTTAATATGTTGATTTACTAAATTTCCATTAAAGATGACATCTTTGCCATTATAAAGGTAAAACAAAATGCACTGGAAATCAATTTAAGGGAGTAAATATCACTTTATAAAAACAAGTTCAAGTTCAGTTATTTTAATTGTCCTCATTGAACGGTGTTGCTTCAGTGTCCAAAGTGTCCTCCTGTTTGGTATTATAGAATTGGCCACCCTTCTTAGTACATGCAGTAGCATGTCATACATGCAACCCAGGCTCACTGGAAAAACATGCATGTGGCGGAATTTCTGCTGAATGATTTTACGTTGCTTCTTTACTGAACGCAAATCTGGTAATGTTTTATTACGCTGGTTATTGAACGTATTGCGACAGTTTGGAAATGCAATGTCTGGCGAATGTTCTTAAAGGTTAATGCTGTATCCCATTTAAAACTAAGGTAGCACTTTATTTTAAGGTGTCCTTGTTGCACGTTACTTGTACTTACTATTATAATAACACCGAATTATGCATAATTACATGCAAGTAACCCTAAGCCAAACCCTAACAGTATAGTAAGTACATGTAGTTAATTAATATTACTCAGTACTTAAATGTATAATTACACTGTAACAGGGACACCTTAAAATAAAGTGTAACCTACAATAGCATACCACCTACACTAAACCTAACCGATAGTTTTAACAAAAGCGAATGTGGGATAATTTGTGAGGTTTGACATGACAGAACAATACATTAACAACACCTGTGGTTACTCTACTTGAGGAGAGACTTACACCTGTTTGAACTTGAGGGGAATCTTTGTATAATTTGTTTGCAGATGGCACTTGCTTGCTATATTGTATCTGCATACAATTAATTCATTTGTACATACATCAAGAGCTGATATACTATACCTCAGGCGTTCTCAGCTTTCTTGCAAGGTTTAGCTCCAACCTTGATCAAACTCACCTGCATGTAACTTTCTAATACTGAAGACCTTGATTAGCTTGTTCAGGTGTGTTTGATTAGAATTGGAGCTGAACTCTGCAGGAAAGTGGATCTCAAAGCAGTTGGGAACCCAAGCTATTATTACTAGTATGGTAATATTGTTGCTAGGACGTGTTTTTGTTGTTATTGTCAAGATTCCTATTATTTATAATGACTGGAAGGTATTATCGGCACCCTAAGTCTATAACGACTTTGCATTCATGTTAAGTCTTTTTCTGTGGTCATGAACATTAGATAATGCCTTTCAGCATAGTAACCGGAGTGTAAGGTTCATTTCCTTTTTTATTTAAACATTTAATGCAATACTCCATTCAAACATTTAATTGCACAGTTGGAACCAAACCATTGATACAATCAAAACAGCTGTTAAACATTGTCATGTTCCATTTAAAATGATCCGTTCAAAGCCCTGCTGTTGCTGTTAAGAACAGAAACTGTCAGCTTTGTACTGCATCTGCATGTGTTAACTGCACATAGCCTGCTTTACTAGCGGTTCAACAGTCTCTTGATATCACTTGGTGATGCTGTCTTTCAAAACTCCATCTATTATGCACGAATATACATCTCACGAATACAGCTCAATTAATTTATATAGATAATTCCCACAAACGTCCTGTGAATAGAGCGGTGTAAAAAAATAAAATAAAAACAGCAATAAGTTGTCTCTTGATATTCAGCAGAACATCGCATGCCGATGCCTGTATTCAGTTGACGGAAGATTTTTTTTTTTTTAAAGGCACATTAATCGTAACAATCTATCTGTCATATTGATCATCTTAAATGAACTGTGTAATTCTCAGTGTGAAAATGGTTGGTTTTGAGGAACAAAACTGTTGAGGAAATGGTGTTTACTTTAGCTGTTTTATAATAACAAAGCATTTAAAAAA
>NW_015664989.1:855339-877448 GCF_001515625.1 Sinocyclocheilus rhinocerous | reverse complement strand
TGTTTTCAGACACACACGACACTGTTTTTGTATAAATGAATGGCAAAAACACATACAAAGTTTTTTTTTTTTTTTTTTTTTTTTGTTATGTAAACGCAAAAAAAAACTAACTGTATTAATACCCTCAGCCCTTCTGGCAGCTCACTGGCCTCTGTTTCTTTGGGTGTGAATTATAGTCAATTGGTTGCATAATCAACCCCCACATTAATCATGGATGTCATTCCCCATGGCAACTCTTTTAAATAAATGAGCCCTTTTTCCTTTTCTCCCCCTCCCTCACTGAGCTTGGGCTTATGCATCCAGTGTAGTTATATTAATGTTCTTTACTTGGCATTTCAAGCCATCGTTTTAAATTTGTGCTCAGCAGAAAGCTTTGATAGCTTGTTGACGGTGTAGACAGTAGAGGTGGGAATCTTAAGGCACTCTGTGATTAATTTAGACTTTGATTGTAGGAGTCAACGGGGAATCAACAGATTCTAAAATTATTCTTGATACTTCTTAATTTTTCAGCAGCAGTGTAAGGGGCAAACCTTTGGTGAGCTAAGGTGGGTTGTTGCCGAATTCTGTGTAAATATTTAATATAAAAACCATACTAAAATATGCATTGCAAGAATATAATAAGCCCTCTGTGTTTTTAAATTAAATATCACTTTAGAGCAACTTCATGAACTTGATCAAATGATGCATGTGATGCATTGCACCTCATGATGTTGATACCTTAGTAAATACATTTATTCATTTTAAATATAGACTCCATGATGCATTTATTACATAATAATAAACTGTTTTATATCAATTGTTAATTCTCTCAAAAACTATCTAGGCCTAAATTTATGTATTTGAATTGCACATAGAATTGCATGCATTTGGATTATACTGTTTTAACATAATAACATAAACTTAATATTATGCATGTCTATCGGTCATACAGTTCATAAATTAATGGTAATTATATTTTCAACATCATTTATTTAAATTGCTTAAAATCAGCATAAATCTGTTTATTTTGAAAACAATTGCATTTATTCAGTAAAATTGTCAATAAAAATAAAATGTGGCTTGCTGTGGAACAAGTAATATTCAATTAAAATGTAGGAGATTAAAAAAAAAGTGATTGATAAGATTTGGTTATTTAAAACATATTTAGTTTAATAGTACTATTTTAGAAATCTTACCTGTTCCTTACCTGATACATTCATGCATGACTAATTAATAAGCATACACTGTTGTGTATGTGCATGATAAAACTGTAATCCAAATGGATGGAAATTTAAATTCAATTCAATTTAATTTTACTTCATGTATATATATATATATATATATATATATATATATATGTGTGTGTGTGTGTGTGTGTGTGTGTTAAGTTCATGATTGCATTAACTGTGCTGTTAAATCATGCTGTAAAGTGTTACCACAAAATGAACCTTTTGTGATTATTTAAACGCTGATTTAAATTCAAAATATTCTAATAATTTGATTGTGTGTGTGTGTGTGTGTGTGTGTGTGTGTGTGTGTGTGCACGTGGACTGAATCAGAATTGTTCAAGAAAGCATTGTGATGCCTTGGTGGAAATCATAAATGATGCATACAGGAAGTGGGCTTAACACAGGTGTAGATGTCTGGATGTGACGTTTACGCGGTGGATTTTTAGAAGGGGCACAGGGAATAATGATGAATGGCACTGGATTGAGGCTGTGCTTCCTCTGGAGTATCTTGTGAGTGTGAATAGCTCGCACAGCATGCCAAAGAACGTCTTTATATGCGGCAGTGGCATGGGTGTGTGTTTTTTTTCCCCCCCACACATGCAATCATGTGACCATCACTGATCCACTCCGCTCTGAATTGGAGACATTGTGCGGATGGCTTCTTGTTGCAAAGCAGTACATATTATATGTCATTGTTTGACATGAAAATGGAATCGATACTAATACAGCTAAAGTGATGCAAATACATCATTAGTGTAATCAAGAAGAAACTAAAGTGACGAGTCACTCGTGCCATCGGAGGGTTGGCATAACCCTTCTGTCACAAGCGGTTGCTTATGCTGACACAACAGAAACACAGTGTAGCAGAATAACCTTTCTAAAGCACTGAGACAAACTGACTGGATGTTGTGTCGTTTTTAGTACAATATGAACTTTTATACTACCAAACATATAATAGCTTCCATTTGATAGTTTGGCCATTTCTGTAGTGAGAAATCAACAAGGTAGAAATTGCACAAAATTTAGCTAACACTTTATAATCAGTGTACAGTAACATTTGCAAACTATTGTATAGTTTATAAACTAGTTATAATTAGTTGACATACTGTTGTCTCTACATTAATACATCAGTATGCTATGTATAAATGAGTTCTTCATTCATTGTCACATAATTAACAAAATATAAGTGGTTAATGAGTTCATATATAAAGAGTTAGATAATGATTTATTACCCTACCCAATACATAACTGATATACATTATTTAAACCAGTAGTTGTTAATGGTTATCAGGAGTAAATATTACTCTTTATAGATTAGGTCATGGAAAATACAAAATTAGAGGCAATAACTTTTATTAAACATTTATTAAGCATTAATTGCATTAATACAAAGTGTTCCTAAAATGATCATGTTGTGCATACCCCATTGCTGTTTTAACAATATACAGACTACAATTTCAAAGAAAATAATAGTTTACAAATGATGTGTGTGTGTGTGTGTGTGTTTCTCCATAGACAAGATTAGTTTTTTTCATGGTAATTGAGAGAATGCTACAAATGATGTCCGCAGAACTTGTATTAAACCCAAAACAATCCTCTCAGTGTGCATATTTTCATACACTCAGTGCGCTCAGTCAATGCCAATATTGCCAAAATAAAATGATACAAAATATAATTAATGTTAGGAATGAATGATGCAGTTGGATGTCTCCTCATTGCCATGACTCCTTTCCATTTCCATTTCTATGATTTAAATAAAACAAACAATTATATTAATAAAAAAATTCCAGTCATTTATAAACAGTACATACAAAAATGAAGTAGTTTTTTTTTATCTATTAATGTACTTTGTTTGAATCAGTTACCATTTTAATATTATTATAATGTTAGTGTTACTGCAGTAAAACCATGTCAGATTTTCAGAAGGGAATGCTTGATTGTGTGGGAAAGTATCTTCTGCTCTCTGATTGGTTGTGCAGTGATGTGGTCCAGAATGTATGGTCACACTTTAATGTGGAGACCAGTTACTTTTACTTTTGACTTAATAAACGTGTATACTACTACTACTACAACTACTATATGGATTTCTTCAAATGTTCTGTTCATCAAATAATCCTGAAAAAAAGAACACTTACACACTTCATTAGGCAGCACAACAATTTTCAACTAATAATAAAAACAAAAAACATAGTGTACCAAATAATAACACATTAAAATTAAATCCTAAAATCATGTAACACTGAAAATTGTATAACCCCCTACTTTTTTGTGGGTTCTTAAACGTGCAAAATAAATGTTGAATATCAACTTTTAGTTGAATGCTCATATCCCCTGCAACAGTTTCTAGTAGTTCACCACAGATTGAGTTCTACCATTGCATTAATCTGCCTCCTATTTTACACGCTCTGTAATGCACGCCTTTATTTCCTATACATTTTCCGTTTTCTTCCTAACAAATGGTTTTATTGAGAGAGTCTATATATGCTATTTCTCACCTGTTATTGTGCTGAGGATTGCGTTTTACTAAACAGAACATCTGAATGCGTTTAGGTGGCCCTCGATGGAAATATAATGAGAGACATGAGCAGCGTGTGGAAGAAGAGTGGAATTGTTTGGCACAAATTGCTTTTTTTTTTCTTTTCTCCCTCAGTGCAGCATTTGCAAAGCAGATTCACCTTGTACACAGAGGCTCCCTACTGCTCCAGATACGTCTCTTTCAAACTAATTGTGTACGCAAACGAGGGGTATCACAAGATGTGCATGATGCTTGCCAAGTACACACGCTCTCAGGTTTTTTTTTCACTCGGCCCAGGTCGTAAAGCTGCAAAGATCAGCAAGAACAGAACCCGAACAAGTTTCCTAGGCTCTCAGCAGATGCTGTGTGTCATCTTTGCCAGAGCAGGCTCTTGTATGTGCACTCAGATATTTTATTTTTGCCTGCCCTCTAAATTCTAATGAGCCAGAGACAAACAGGGACCCCTGAGCACTTGAATATTCAAAATCGGAGGGTAATTATGAAAACTGTATTCGTCAAAGTATTCACAGTGCAAGGCATCTTAGGGGATCCAAATGAATATTGCTGACAGGCTGTGAGGGTCTCTGTGGGCCGGAGATAGAGAGTGAGTTTGAAGGGTCTGGAAATGGTTCATAATGTTTGTGACACATTCATTTTTCCACTAATGATAATTCATCCTCTCAGTATTCATAACAAGCCATAAGAAGCCAACAATGGGTGTTCTGTAAGCTTTTGACAGCCTAGGACGACAGCTCTCAGACCAGCGAGGTGACGGATGTCTTACCTGTTTTCAAATAGGTCCTTATGAAAAGTAATAGAGCTCCACAATGAGCACCCACTGTTATTTTCCCCATTCATTTTCTCCATAGGCATTCAAAACATTTGCAAAAAAAAAAACGTTTAAAAACGTGAAAGCACTTAAATCAAAGACAAAGGCACTATATTAAAGCATTCTGAATGACACGACTGAAGCAGAAATGGTTCAATATAAAGCTTTTGACTTGTTAGTCAATTGATTAGAACTATACAGCATCATTTTCAGACTGATAGTTATTTAATGTATTAAAGTTTATTTCAAAATGATCTATGACAAATGGGAAAGTGTTCAGAAAACCAGTTGGAAAACAGGCATTTGCAATTCCGTTTGGAGCCACTAGTGGCGCTGCAATTGCACGCTTCACTTTTAAAACCAAGCCTACAGCAGTGAATCATGTTTTATCCAGAAAGCATGAACTGAATGTAAGTGGTGTTAATATACTAAAGCAATTATTGATCTGTTGAGTAAAATCCCATCACTGGGCCTCATGTGTGAATGTGAGTTAACCCAGAAGGGAATTCCTGGTATCACGAGACCATGCTGAAATCAGGCCAGTTGTCTCATATAGAAATCTAGTTCACAATGAAACTCACAAGAGGACGTTTTAAGATTGCTATGTATTCTCGCAGGCAACAGCAATGCATAATATTTAAGGTAATCATAATTAGTACAATATAGTCTTATGAGAGATACTTACTGTAATGAATGTAATGTGTATAACTGTAATATTTATTGGTATACTCACATTTACGGGTTCTGTAATGAATTATATTGCAGCTTGGCACAATGCATTATGCTAATGTAAAATTAGTTGATTATAATAAACAAGGGGGAAAGTCACACCATTTGGAATAAATACCTAATGTTTTGCTAAATAAGTAGACGTCCATGTAATTTCTATTTCTTTGAATGGTTCAATACCTTTCATATTTGCTTTGATAAGCACACTCACTGACAATATGATAAAGGCCATTTTAATGTCCCTGCCCTCAAACTGCCACAGGCTTTGAAAATAAATCAATGAACTTGACCCTTAAAGAATTCCAGGCAACTTAAGGAAGACATTGAATTTCAGTAATTGTAAATCACTTCTGCCTCATAAGAACAAGTTTATGACCAGAAGCGTCATATCCATTTATCTCATATAGAGCTGTGGTAATTTCTTAAAAAAATAAAAAAAAAATAAAAAACACACATAAAAACTTTCAAATACTGTAAATGCTGTTTAAAAATAAACTGCATTTTAAAATTTTAAATGGTAAAATTGTTTTATAATATTACTGTTTTTGCTGTATATATATATATATATATATATATATATATATATACATATATATGCACAAAAAATGAAAGCAGTGTTAAACCATACCAGTTCTATTTTTATAAGCTTTTGAATAGCGTTTTGAGTTGATAATCCATGAACCCAAAAACCTCTATGGACTTCATACATTAACTAAAAATCACCATGTCAAGAGTTATTGCATAAATGGCAGTCATAACAGATTTTCCATGACCATATGTGAACCTTGCGTGAACATTTCACCTGCAGCTTTAAAATGATTTGTTGCAACCAGATCAGTGTAAACGTCAAATGCCTCCATGATTGGCATCAAAACAACGTAAAAGCATATTTCAAAATATGTTGTTAGAGCAGATCTTGATTGTGGAACAAAAAAAAAAGCCTCTTTCATTTCAGATTTTAACAGTCTTTTTTTTTTTCATTTCCTGCTGTTCTCTTTCAGCACAAAATGAAAACCGTCATCATTTTTAGACGTTTTTCAGACAGCTGCGAGCTAGTAAACGGCTTCGGCTGATGCAGCAGCCACCTCACCCCACAACACTCTCACCGTTCACTCTAATTGATCTACCGAGTGACTCACTATTTCTGTTTGTTGCATCATTTGTGTTTCAGCGCTCTGTCAGTTTGATGTGGCTGGAGAGGCACTTTCCCCCTTGACACTGAATGCAATACATCATCTACAGTCTTAGCTGAGTATCAAACAAAAGACAATTCATGAGGCGCTGGCAAAGAGAGGACAGGCCGAGGGGTGGCGTACGTGCAAGAGAGAGGTCTGGGCATTAGAGAAAATTATGATGGATTTTTTACGTTACGGATCAGATTGTTTATTCACCTCCCTCACTTGGCTGATTTCATTTGTCTCCTCTTAACATTTGGTGACTCTACGGCAAGTAGTTTGTCAGCATAATTGCATGGTATAGTGAAGCAGTACACTGCGGCATGCTCTTTCCTCCAACGTATCCCTCTACCATTTGCATGCATCTTCAAAGGACAGCCATGACATTTAAATAACGATGACTGGCATGAGATATTGCTATTCTACTGGAGATTTGACCCAGGAACAAGCACAACGCTTTCTAAACGAATTCCCAATTCTGTGTTTTGCCTATTGGAGCTGATTTACATTTTTTTTTGTTTTTTTTCATTCATGTGCTAAGTGTTGCTGTTTCGAACAGTGCTTCTCAACCGCTGGGTCGTGACCCAAAGTGGGGTCGTGCATCTATTCTGGAAGGGTCATGCTGGGAAAAACAATGCTTGGTGAAAATTATTAAAATGCAAGTAGCTGCATAGTCAGGATAACAAAATGAATAGGCTTTTAAAAATGAGGAGTCTTTTGTTGTTTATGTCAAGGACAGTGAATCCAATCAAACTCTATTTGGGTTTTTGGCCCAAATTCACATGATTGAAGCTAGTCAAGTTCGGCAGATGGACGAGTTGACTTCAAACACCATGACATAAAATAAAAATGACAATGACCCATACTACAAACGAGTTTTGTGCTGACGAACAGTTTGTTTTGTGCAGTTTAGAAACATTCAAATTAATAACGTCAGTTTACATCTGATGTACATATCTAATTTTACCTGCATATTCGGTGGCTTTATTTAAATGTGTCCGTGTTAGAGAGTAATTACATAAACCTGTACTAAAGTAATAGTAACAATAGGGTTAGTATCTGGTTTAGGGTCAGAATGTTGGTTCTCATCTAAAAAGGTTAAATTCTTTACATAGCCCCCCCACCCTGTTTTTTAAATACGACGTATGAAATATGATAGATATAACTTCCTCTATGAAAATTAATTCTGAGAAAGACATTCTCTGAAATCATTCTGAGCTCACCTCAATACTTTAAAACTGTACCGGAGTGATGTATTACGGAGTCAGGTCATGCTGAGGTGCGAGTAAATTAACTTTCGGCAGGATAAATTATTTCATACATTTACAGCACAGTTACACCATACTTTTTTTCTATTTTTGATGTGCTGGACTCTTAGTGGCAAGTAGTAAAACAGGAATGACAGGGGGTAATATATAATTATAAAGTACTAGTTTTCTTTTTTTTTATGGTAAATGAAACAATGAATCATTGAATAATGTGTAGACTTTGGTGTAGCCTATTACCTTTTCATAAATGGTGCAGTGTGCAGTATGAAAAATTAGCTCTTTTATGGAAGAATGTCATAACATCCATCCATCGATTTTCCAAATGTGTGTTGCGGGGATGCTAGAGCCTATCCCAGCATCTCTGGATGTAGTCATAAGCAGTTCATCAGAGGGTTATTAAAATAAAATAAAATAAAATAAAATAGATGTGAATTGTTTACCTTGCAGATATTGTCATTTGGAGAAAATCATACTGGAAAAAAAAATTATTAAGCCCGTGTTCTGTTGAGATTGACTCTTTTTATGTTTGGAGTCTCAGAGACCTGAATGATTCGTGTGGCAAAATAACAGTAGCAGTTACAAAATGAACCCCATCAAGGTATTTTAATAAGTTAATTTAAAATTCAGTAGGCTGATAATAGTGTTTTGTTTTTTTTTTTGCCAGAGCTATAAACATGTACTTTTCACAAATGCAATTTGCTTCCATTCCAGTTGTGTTGATTCTGGTCTGGGGTTACATTAGTTTTTTTTTTAGTGTTTTAGTCCCATGATCTGCAACAGATAACTTTCCACAAATCCAGCAGACTGTGCACAGTCAGTTAAAACTGTGATGCAGTACATAGATAACATCTGCTGATTTCTTTAGGCCTGTGGGCAGAAGAGGGAGGTCAGTCTAAGGGCAGTGTTACAGTGCTGAGTAAAAGACTCAAGGTACAACTACACTGTATGATGATGATGATGATGATGAAGGAAAATTATATTTACCACAATATCATATCTAATATGTTGTAATATGAGAAATAAAAATGGCCTACTATCACGAAGGTAAATGCATTTCTAAGCTGTTTGATGCCTTTAAGTCAATTTTAATTGCAATTTGCTTGTCTGAAATTCATCAATCATAAAAGATTCCTCTCATCCTAGGCCAAAATCTCTTTGATCAATTGTGTGACATGTTTGCAGAAAGCCAATTAATGAATAAAAATGCATTTTTTCCCACTGATGACATTCTGCCAGTGTCAGAGGTTTTAAGGCACAGTCCTGCAGTGTATCTTTCCCTACGACGACCATCAGATCAAAAACCAATAGGAGCACAGGACCTAATGTCACAATTAGTGTATCAGCAACCAGAGTTGGGCAAGTTACTTCCAAAATGTAATACGTTATATATTACTAGTTACTGTCTTTTGAAAGTAATTAGTTACATTACAATATTACTGTCTCTGAATTGTCTCAGTCTTTTCCTTTCGTTTTGTTAATCTGTTAATTAGGCTATTTAAGTCAAATATTTCGCATATTCATTCATTTTATATATACACTATGATTTAATAAAAACAGATTTTATTTTTAGTTAAACTTAATTTTTGTTGCTTGTCTGCGCTCGTCCGCCGTCTTTTTCTCTTCTCCGACCCCGCAGCTCTCTCTCCGATAGCTTAGTGTTAGTGGCACCAGTCTAGGTGTTTCCAGGTTTTACTCGTGCTATTTCTCCATGTTGAGAGTTTGGTGTTGCACATATTGCACCTGACTATGCATTCTTATGCTTTTCTCCGATGAACTGAAAATAACAGGAGTGTGTCCATCTCACAAATGTAGAATCCGTCTCTGCAGTCATCTCAACCATCTAATTCCAGCAACAGAAGATAGACAAACTATTTTACCTGCGGATTTTTTTCTCTGGTGCTGTTTTGCGGTGTTGGTAAATTCACCACTTAATTTTGAGTTAAAATATGTTGTTGTAACTTGCGTTACTGAGATTGTAACGAGTAATAATATTACCCAAATTTTATTAGTAATGCGTTATATTACTGCGTTACAGCTAAACGTAATATACTACTGTAATATTATTACTTTTGTAATGCGTTACTCCCAACACTGTCAGCAACAAACCACCACAGGGAAAATGTCAAAGAGAGCCGGGTGAACTGTACAGACAGCCCATGATCAAAATGAATGACAAAGATTGTTTTTGTTTGATAGCCACCAGTTAAATTCCATATGTAAATGCAGCTCACTATCACAAAACGTGTCACGGATTAATGACGCAAATCTCTGGACGAGACTTCTTGTGTGTGTCAGTTTTTAATGAGTCTTGACTGCCGTAGAGTCTGACATTAATGACAACTGAAATCCAACAGTGTGACATGGCTAATAGCTGGGATCATGTGCGTATAGTCTGACAAATAGCAATTGTAAATAGTTTGTATGTTGGATCATAATTGGTCTTCTTTCTTACATGTCTTCAGTGGAGCCTGCAGGTGTACGGCTGTATGCACTGTGCCTACTATGAGCGCTCAGACTAACCTGAGAAACATTTGCCCCGCAAATATTACAGCAGTTATTATGTGGTACCCGCCATGCTATTAATTATGAATTAATCATTAATCTTTTGACTCGGTGCTTTCACAATCAATTCGCATTCGTTCGAACCGCTCCCTCACTGTTCCTCCGTTAGTAACCCGATCTCATGAAAATGCATATCAGTGGCACGATTTTCTGTTTGTATTTGGCATACTATTTATATGCAGAAATTGACTTCAGCTTGGATATTAAACGCACGTGTTTGGTGTGCATATAACGCAGTTTTCGGGTGCATATGATACGCAATTTCTTGGCATGCATGTGATACGCAGTTTTGGCTTACATATAATATGCACCTACCCCACACCCCTAATCTTTACTATAATCTTTACTGCATATCATATGCACGCCAAAGTCAATTTTTGCGTATAAATATTACGCCAAATAGAAACAGAAAATGATGCTGTACGCCACTTGCATGAGATCGGGTTAGCCTACAACAATTAATTTGTATTTTACAAATGGGAATACAATTAATTCATGACAATGTTTTACATTCAAGCTACCCATAAAAAGTTATAGTGAAAAGTTCGTTAAAAGCATCTGGAATGCAATAAAGTATGTTTTTCAAGCTGTTTTTAAAGCATTTGCTGCATGGATTAAACATAATAATAATAATAATAATAATAATAAATAATGCTGCTATACACATCAAACAAAATTGCATTGTAGCAAATACTTTCAATTTTACGGTATTCATAAAACAGCAGCATATAAGCAGCTGTACAATTATAAGGCAAATTTATACATACATACCATTATAATTTGTGTTTTATTTTATAATTGTATACAATTATAAAATAAAACACATTATAATGACATTCATTATAAACAATCTAGCCAAACAAATGTATTTAAAGAGAAACTGAAATGCACTTATACATCTCTCATTCAACACAAATACAAACGTTTCCCACGAAAGGCTTTTCAATGTTTTTTTTTTTTTTTCCCTTATAACAGCAGAAACGACTTAAAATACTTTTTTGGTCATAGAGATAATAAAAGGACATTAATCAAAACTATAAAGGGTTCACTTTTATCTGTGTATACTCAGAATAAAAACAAAACTTGTGCTTTTGTAAAATAATGAAATCAAATAAGGTGCGCTTTCTGCCTTCTCGGTTTCCTTATACTGTGTGTTATAAGGAAACCGAGTGTGTGTTCACAAAAAGGTAACTTAACCAATTATAGCTGCTTTAAACCATGCATTGACTATGTGTTGATTAGATCAGTAGACTGAAAACAAACTTTAACACTGTTGCTTTGTTGCCTCGCAACCACTTATAGCAGACTGCAAAATTAGTTCGCTGTTGTGTAATTGGGAAAATGTCCTAGAATATACACTTTTTAAAGACACTCCTCACAAAAAGAAACAAAATAAGGCCTACAAATCTAATTGCATGCATCATTTTCTGTGAAAGGAGGCACTTCAAAAATTATTTGACTAAATAACTGGACTAAATAAATATACTTTTTTAGATTTATACTTACATGTTTAAATATGTTATATGTATACTTATTATACTTCATATATATTTATATAATACTCCTGAATATTTTTAGTAGGCCTGGATTTTATCCAGCTACAGTAGTTGAAAATTAAAAAAGTCACAACGGATTTACAGCTTCAGTGAAAGTATATAGACATGTTTTCCCCATGGCAAAGAAGACTACCCTGAGCGGCACGGATCACTCGCCAAGAATGGTGCCACCAGGCTGTGAAGATGTGGTCAGGTGACAGTGAAGCTAAACATGTTGGAAGCCCAGCAAGAAACAAAATAAGGCCTACAAATCTAATTGCATGCATCATTTTCTGTGAAAGGAGGCACTTCAAAAATTATTTGACTAAATAACTGGACTAAATAAATATACTTTTTTAGATTTATACTTACATGTTTAAATATTTTATATGTATACTTATTATACTTCATATATATTTATATAATACTCCTGAATATTTTTAGTAGGCCTGGATTTTATCCAGCTACAGTAGTTGAAAATTAAAAAAGTCACAAAGGATTTACAGCTTCAGTGAAAGTATATAGACATGTTTTCCCCATGGCAAAGAAGACTACCCTGAGCGGCACGGATCACTCGCCAATAATGGTGCCACCAGGCTGTGAAGATGTGGTCAGGTGACATTGAAGCTAAACATGTTGGAAGCCCAGCAGTCAATCAGAGCTCCACTGTCTTACAGTGTGTGACAAGTGAAAAGCGAGTGGACGGAATCAGTCTCACCTCCCTCATTCAGCCGCGATCGGAGCGTCAGGATTGCTGGCAGCGCTGGGGAACACTACAGCGTATCGATCCTTATTTCATAGCCGACCAGTGGCCTGCCAGAAAGTGGAGATTATATTTAGGGAAGTCTGTTACTCCAGTATATCAGACAGACGGATTTAAGGAAGTTTCAGAGGTAGAGCACCTGATTCAAGGCAGAGACGTGGCCCAGATATCCCACTCTGTAAGTTGCACAAATAGGTCTGTCCTCTACGTGACATTGCACAATGCTGGCTTTATTTGTTTGAAAAGCAATTTGTAGCGCAAGATCCAGACTTTAACATCAGAAACCTTATTTTATAATTTTTGATGCACACATTAGCAGAGCCTATAAATTAGCAAAATTAGCTAAATTTTGCTGAAAAACATGTACGCAAGTAAAAGATCAAGTTGTGGTATGCATTTATTTGTTTGTTTGTTTGTTTTCCCCCCTGTAAATACTTTAATTGTTTTTTTTTATAACGTAAACGTAAGAAAAGTACTTGTATTTTTTTAAATAATATTATTAATAGTAATAGTAATAGTTTAAGTTGAACACTTACTACTAAAGCAACTTAGGTTAACTTGATTATCCATACTTTTTATGTTAAAATGTAAGTATGGAATATGATACATCAGGCTTTTGAGGACCATTTATTTGTACATCTCTCAGTCATCACTGTATTGCATTGCATTATGTGTTTTGGTCCACATTAAAAACAAATCAAAATAAATCAAAACAAAACAAAACAAAACAAAACAAAACAAAACAAAAAACAAAACAACAAAACAAAACACAACACAACACAAAACAAAAAAAAAGAACAAAGCACTTGAACATCATTTGTTACTGGGGGATATAGAGTGACAGCTAATATTTATATGCATTTTATGTAAGTATTCCGCTATACTGTTACAGTATATAAATCTGAATATAATGAATCTTACTTTTTGGCCTTAAAAATATCAGCAACTGCACCGAATTGCATATGTTTGCTCAGTTTGGACTTCCAAACGGAATATGTGCTCCATATTTTCCTATTTAATTACTATATGAGCAATAAAAGTGTGATATATCAAATATGATACAAAACATTAAAAAAGTCTAAAGATTCAATAAACAATTATTATTATTATTATTATATTTGTATTTTATTTTTGATGTCAGGTTTTACAAAGTTAAAAGATGCAGGATATCAGGTAGGACTCAAGCAAAGGGATTGTCATTAAGCCTACTGTATTACTACAATGAATTTTATTGTAGTAGAAATTCAAAGGTCTAACTTTAGCTTTAAAGCTATTACGCACGCCTCATGAACATGCCCCCAAATAGATGAAACTCAGCAATGTTACACAACATCAGAGCACAGCTCTTTGTAAGTGACTTGGTTTCAAACACATTGTTTCACTTACAGTATTTTTTTTCCCCCTCGGAATCCCAAAAGGAAGTTCAAAAGGAGTGATTCCCTCGTACAAAACCACATCTCATTGCCAGCTTTTCCTCAATGAGTGCAAAGTATTTCAAGTCGTACTAAAGAAGAGGTGGTTGTGTTCCGCCAAGGGAAGATTACATATCACAATCTTCCTGTGCGTGGGTTTGCATTAAGATAATGGTAGGTCTTATCATGCACGGAATGACTGTACTTCCAGAAAACAATATGTAAATATCTTGTCTGTACAGTTAAATCTTTCATGAGGATTTTTCTGAGACATTGAGATGTGTGTCTTCAGACTTTTTAGGGAAGTCTTTACTGTAGCTGTCAAAGTGGTACCATCCCAAGTCAAGGAACCCACCAGTGAAGAATTACAGCTGTGGGGTGTATGACAAGTGGATCACTCAGACTAAACAGACATGAAGGAAATAAACGACAGGTGGTCTGTCATCTGCAGGTTGAAACGCACTGAAGGTAAGTTCTGCTTGATGATACACTGTTGTCCAGACTGTCAGCATGCATGTTTGAGGTTCTGTCACATACCACCACCACACATCCTTCATAAATACATCAAAGTCATCAAAGCTCAGCACAGTTGATGTGGGATGAAAAATATACAGCTTTTTGAGACTGTTACGGCCTGGAAACTAATACAGTTGACAAAACAAAACAAAACAAAACAAAACAAAACAAAACAAAACAAAACAAAACAAAACAAAACAAAACAAAACAAAACAAAACAAAACAAAACAAAACAAAACAAAACAAAACAAAACACAACACAACACAAAACAAAAAAAAAGAACAAAGCACTTGAACATCATTTGTTACTGGGGGATATAGAGTGACAGCTAATATTTATATGCATTTTATGTAAGTATTCCGCTATACTGTTACAGTATATAAATCTGAATATAATGAATCTTACTTTTTGGCCTTAAAAATATCAGCAACTGCACCGAATTGCATATGTTTGCTCAGTTTGGACTTCCAAACGGAATATGTGCTCCATATTTTCCTATTTAATTACTATATGAGCAATAAAAGTGTGATATATCAAATATGATACAAAACATTAAAAAAGTCTAAAGATTCAATAAACAATTATTATTATTATTATTATATTTGTATTTTATTTTTTATGTCAGGTTTTACAAAGTTAAAAGATGCAGGATATCAGGTAGGACTCAAGCAAAGGGATTGTCATTAAGCCTACTGTAACACAACACAACACAACACAAAACAAAAAAAAAGAACAAAGCACTTGAACATCATTTGTTACTGGGGGATATAGAGTGACAGCTAATATTTATATGCATTTTATGTAAGTATTCCGCTATACTGTTACAGTATATAAATCTGAATATAATGAATCTTACTTTTTGGCCTTAAAAATATCAGCAACTGCACCGAATTGCATATGTTTGCTCAGTTTGGACTTCCAAACGGAATATGTGCTCCATATTTTCCTATTTAATTACTATATGAGCAATAAAAGTGTGATATATCAAATATGATACAAAACATTTAAAAAGTCTAAAGATTCAATAAACAATTATTATTATTATTATTATATTTGTATTTTATTTTTGATGTCAGGTTTTACAAAGTTAAAAGATGCAGGATATCAGGTAGGACTCAAGCAAAGGGATTGTCATTAAGCCTACTGTATTACTACAATGAATTTTATTGTAGTAGAAATTCAAAGGTCTAACTTTAGCTTTAAAGCTATTACGCACGCCTCATGAACATGCCCCCAAATAGATGAAACTCAGCAATGTTACACAACATCAGAGCACAGCTCTTTGTAAGTGACTTGGTTTCAAACACATTGTTTCACTTACAGTATTTTTTTCCCCCCTCGGAATCCCAAAAGGAAGTTCAAAAGGAGTGATTCCCTCGTACAAAACCACATCTCATTGCCAGCTTTTCCTCAATGAGTGCAAAGTATTTCAAGTCGTACTAAAGAAGAGGTGGTTGTGTTCCGCCAAGGGAAGATTACATATCACAATCTTCCTGTGCGTGGGTTTGCATTAAGATAATGGTAGGTCTTATCATGCACGGAATGACTGTACTTCCAGAAAACAATATGTAAATATCTTGTCTGTACAGTTAAATCTTTCATGAGGATTTTTCTGAGACATTGAGATGTGTGTCTTCAGACTTTTTAGGGAAGTCTTTACTGTAGCTGTCAAAGTGGTACCATCCCAAGTCAAGGAACCCACCAGTGAAGAATTACAGCTGTGGGGTGTATGACAAGTGGATCACTCAGACTAAACAGACATGAAGGAAATAAACGACAGGTGGTCTGTCATCTGCAGGTTGAAACGCACTGAAGGTAAGTTCTGCTTGATGATACACTGTTGTCCAGACTGTCAGCATGCATGTTTGAGGTTCTGTCACATACCACCACCACACATCCTTCATAAATACATCAAAGTCATCAAAGCTCAGCACAGTTGATGTGGGATGAAAAATATACAGCTTTTTGAGACTGTTACGGCCTGGAAACTAATACAGTTGATGGAATCCGGCTAGATAAAATGTTCTAATTCTTTTTGTTGTTTTTTTTCAGAAATTTTTGAATTATTATTATTTTATTTTTATTTTTGACTGATTAGGAAAGTTTGTTTGTAGTACATTAAGTACTATTATAATGGAAGTAGATTGATTGAATCATTTAATTTTTACACGTTACATGTACTTACTATTATATAATAACACTAAATTATGTATAGTTACATGCAAGTAACCCTAAGCCAAACCCTAATCCTAACCCTGACAGTATAGTAAGTACATGTAGTTAATTAATATTGCTCAGTACTTAAATGTATAATTACACTGTAACAAGGACACGTTAAAATAAAGTGTAACCTTTAATTGTTACACTATGAAATAATAATAATAATAATAATAATAATAATAATAATAATAATAATAATAATAATAATAATAATAATAATAATAATAATAATAATAATAATAATAATAATAATAATAATAATAATAATAATAATAATAGTTGTTGTTGTTGTTGTTATTTGTTTATTTGTTTATTTGTTTATTTATTTATTTATTTAAAACTAGATTGACCAGATTATTTGTGGATTTGTCAAAAAGTGTGACTTATAGTAGTGGCTATAGTTTTCTTTTGATTTCCTGAGAGCCATACATGGTTTACTCCTAAAAATGGTTCCACTGATGCTGTCTAAAGGAGAATTGCTCTAAAAGAGGAAAGTCTTGTCACAACATTTCTCCAACATAAAAGACTTTAAAAATAGCAACCATTTGTTTTCCCCTAGTTGCATGTATTAACATGAAAGTACATTTAACTTCAAATTAAAGTGTGGAGTTAGTGCTCCCTTTCTAAAACCGCTGTTAATTATAGTACATGACTGATTACTAAGAGTGTTTGCATTGCTGGGGTTTGCTTTTTACTTACTATTATAATAACACTAAATTATGTATAGTTACATGCAAGTAACCCTAAGCCAAACCCTAATCCTAACCCTGACAGTATAGTAAGTACATGTAGTTAATTAATATTGCTCAGTACTTAAATGTATAATTACACTGTAACAAGGACACGTTAAAATAAAGTGTAACCTTTAATTGTTACACTATGAGGGTAAAACAATGGAAAAGGTACTTGAAATTTTAATTTTCTGCCAGGACGTTCTGTTGTTGTTGTTATTTGTTTATTTGTTTATTTGTTTATTTATTTATTTATTTAAAACTAGATTGACCAGATTATTTGTGGATTTGTCAAAAAGTGTGACTTATAGTAGTGGCTATAGTTTTCTTTTGATTTCCTGAGAGCCATACATGGTTTACTCCTAAAAATGGTTCCACTGATGCTGTCTAAAGGAGAATTGCTCTAAAAGAGGAAAGTCTTGTCACAACATTTCTCCAACATAAAAGACTTTAAAAATAGCAACCATTTGTTTTCCCCTAGTTGCATGTATTAACATGAAAGTACATTTAACTTCAAATTAAAGTGTGGAGTTAGTGCTCCCTTTCTAAAACCGCTGTTAATTATAGTACATGACTGATTACTAAGAGTGTTTGCATTGCTGGGGTTTGCTTTTCATAGCACAAAATAGCTAGACCTTTTAAGACGAAGGTAAATAGATTCTGCCTCCTCGAGCATTTTGACAATGGGAAACATTTTGTTTGTCAGCACATATCGTCTAACACCCATAAACACAGAGAAACGAGCGAGAGAATTCAGCAGAGATTGTCATAATCATGGACATGCCTATTTTCATTAGTGTTACTCAAATGGGGTAATATCTTTCAAAATTAAAGGCATCAACATCCGTTTATAGCTGAAATGTAATAAGTTAAAATACAATAAAAGGCACCTGCTGATTGGCAAAATAATTTTCAATTTAGTCTGATGAGGAACATTTCCATTTAAACTGTCATTAGTGGAGCAGCATGATTACAAAACAACTATGCCCATGGCACA
The DNA here is from genome assembly GCF_001515625.1 of Sinocyclocheilus rhinocerous. Lineage (NCBI taxonomy): Eukaryota > Metazoa > Chordata > Actinopteri > Cypriniformes > Cyprinidae > Sinocyclocheilus > Sinocyclocheilus rhinocerous. The sequence continues at coordinate 858,987 of NW_015664989.1, read as the reverse complement.
GAGCACATTTCAATAAAACAGGACCGCATTCGGTTGAAAGAAATCCAAAATGAAGGTCTTCATATCAATAGAGAAGGTACTATTTTCTCATTTTATTTCATTGATATCATTGGAGAACTGTGTTCCATTTAGATCATGTTCCCATCAATAAAACGTCCCATCTTTAATGTCCTTAGGACTTCTGCTTGTGATGCTGACATTTTTCAATGCCCTCTAGGCAACCAAGAATGGAAGAGATTCATGAGTGCACTTCAGCAGGTAAAACCATTCTTTTGACTGAGTTTCCCAATTATTAATGCATGATCAGAAGCAAGATTGTAAATAGCTCATATTGTTGAAGCCGTGGTGTCGTGGTTCATGCACGGTTTAAAGGAATAGTTCACCCAAAAATGAACATTTACTGACAATTTACTAACCCTCATGGCATCCAAGATATAGATCAGTTTATTTCATCAGGACAGATTTGGAGAAATGTAGCATTTCATCACTTGCTCACCAATGTATGGGTGCCGTCAGAATGAGAGTCCAAACAACTGATAAAAACATTTACCAGTAATCCACATGACTCCAGTCAATCAACGAATGTCATGTAAAGTGCTATGTTTGCAAAAAAAAAAAAATAATAAATCCATCATTAATATATAACTTTAAGCTATCACTTCTAGCTAGTCCATACTCTATAATAACACTTCCTCAGTAGTGTTAAAAAAATAATAATAAAATAAAAATTGTAGAACTGTTTTGGTTTTGTAAATGTCAATAATACTTGATCTGTGCATATCTCTCTCCTAATACGGACGAGAATACTTTTTACTGAAGAAAACAATGTTATAGATAGATGACTCATATTTTAGCCACAAACAATAGTTTGAAGTTAAAAACGTCTTGATTGTTCTCTTTATAGCATTCATGAAGCCTTTCACTTCACAAGACGTTTATCTGTTGGATTGGAGTGGTGTTCATTACTCGTGGATTATTGTAATGTGTCTCTATCAGCTGTTTGGACCCTAATTCTGACGGCACCCATTCACTGCAGAGGATCCATTGGTGAGCAAGTGATGCAATGCTAAACTTCTCCAAATCTAACAAATCAAACTATTTTCAAAAGATCAATGAAACTGTGTATTCCTTAGCACACTGTGTATTCCTTAAAAAAAACATGTTACTGTTTAATTGTAATATAGTACAACACAATAAAATGAAAATACACTTTATTTTAACTAACTTTTAATTATGCTGCTGCCTTTATTGACCTTCAGTAGACAGCAGTTTAGATGATAACTTATTAAATGCAGCTGCTTTTAAGTATAAATATCATTGCATTTTATCAGTGTGATAGTGTTTTCTCTTTGGATCAAATTAGTACATATCCCTCAAGCTTTTTAATAGAGAGATAAATGCCAAAATATTTATTCTCCTGTACACACACGCACACTCACATGTCCACAGTATAAAGTACATATATGTTGTTAACTATGGAAATACTAATATTACCACTCCACTGAAATCCTGACCCTTTCTAGTGTTTGAAGCAGGCGGGAACTTTGAACTAAAAATAAAACTTGAGAGGACGTTGATAGCAGTGTTGAGGCTATAATTAAGTTTCTAGCATGTTCGTTTTCAGTGCGATGAGAGAAGGAGTGTTATTTAAAACAAACACAGGATTTAGTTAGTAATTACAAAAAAGTGTGCATTCATGCACGAGTCTTTTTAAAGAACATTCACTTTTCTTCCACACTTTTTTTTTTTCTTTCAAGGTAAACTTTATGAGAAACTGCACAGAAGCCCATTGTAGATAGCTGCATAATTTGAAAGGCGCCAAGGATCTTAAATCAATCCAGTTCTGTACTGTTAAATGCGAATGATTTGCTCAATGAAAATACAACTATCCTAACAGACCTTTGTCAAGTAGACAACATGTTTAATTTGAGTTGAATGAAAACAAAGCTGTGAGACATAGAAGCACAGTTCCCAGTTGGTTTTGTTGTCATGAAGTCTGTCATTTTTTTTTTTACTGGAAATGCTTTGAAAATTAATATTTTCAGTGTTTGCAAACTTAATCAGCTCCATGGTATACACTGGCGTAATTTGAACTGACTATACTTCCGCCCCTCAGAGTCTTGTTTTCATTCATGTCTATATGGCGTCTACCCGGAAAAAGGTCCATAGGAGCCCTGAGTTAAATCAAGTGCATCAAATATAACTGAACAGGCATAACGAACACTCACGGGCAAATTCAGTAAACGATGCCACTGCATCTTATTCACTAACCACCCGCTAAATCGCTAAATCACTAAATCATTTTAACCATCTGCACTCATACAGCGCTGTATTTAAACGAAATCATTATGATTGCATATAGTTCTAAATTGTGCCTATTCGCAAAAAGTCAGCACAATTTGGCCTGTGCAATTAATGTAAGAAAGAAAGAAAGATTTTCACTGTAAATATACATTCTACTTTGTACCTGCAGATACTGGGATCCCTAAACACTCTTGTATCCTTGAAAACGTAAAGCGAAGCCAAAGCAAACATACACAGACAGCATGACACGCTTATGCATGCTTCAGAAGTTTGGATCCGAGAACTAGGTCTCCAGTCCACTTTTCACCAATTTTCTGTGCACAAAGCACGTCCAGGTCCCCAGCCACCTCATCCTGGTATCACACTTATTTTTAAAATCACACCACCACCGTCACTCTCTCTTTCCAGTAATGCCTGCAGCTATGGTAACAGCAATGTTCAGAACAATTAGGCTCCTGTTTTGACACAGAGAGCAGGTCTGTGTCAGAGAACAGACTTGCATATCACTTTGGAAAATGCCGACCCGAGAAATAAGAAACGAACACGCAAATGAAGATGCCACAAAAGGTGCCGGAGCGACCGGGCTTTGTTCTTCAAATGCTCTTAATACAGCCCTTTCTTCCTGCGCGGTGTGAATATTATCTGAACGTAGCACATTTCCTTCAAAAGTACATAGATGTCAGGGAGCCCAGTGAGGTGACCAAAGTGGGCCGCTTCCATCTCTGGCTCTAGGTTTATGTAAGAGCCATCTGCTTCAATTAGAAGTCATTGTGTTTGTGTTGGTGAGTGGGAGGTAATACAGCATATAATAACGGGTAATTGTGTGGTGTGAGCTGTTTGTTGAAAAGGATGAAGCCAAACCAGCCACGGTATATTCACATTGTTCTTCCTCTGTGGTGAGTATTGGCTAAACACTACTGTTTAGTGAGAAAATCAGAGACAAAAACTTGGGATGATAACAATGCAGTCGAGTTTTTACGATACTACGAGCTGAAGTTTCACAATATGATTTTATGAAGTTCTTAAATAATAATGACCAATGTTTGAAAAGAAGTTTGCTTAGTTGTATATGTAACAAAGTTCGTAGTCACGGGAAGAAGGAGGCGTGAACCGGCGAACATTTAAACAAAACTTTAATAATAAAAACAAACACAAAATGAAAGTCGTGCATTAGCATTTACTCCACCGGCCACGCTCCGTTCCCACGGCTCTCAGCCCCGCCCCTCTCGTCACATACCCCCATCGCCCCTCGCAGGCCAGGGGGTACTCACGAGACTGCGCTCTACTTCCCCCCTCCCCCCTCCGGGGGAGCCGATCACGGCGGCCGCGGCGTACCTGGGGGTA
>NW_015664989.1:848888-855287 GCF_001515625.1 Sinocyclocheilus rhinocerous | reverse complement strand
GCACACAAAACACAAAATAAAGTCCAGGCCTGGTCCTCTCTCGTCCAACACTGTCGTCACTCCTCCTTTTTATCCTTCCGGAGCTCCTCCGTGGGACTCGAGACCGGTGAGTGGCGCAGGTGTCGTGCATTAGCATTTACTCCACCGGCCTCGCTCCGTTCCCACGGCTCTCAGCCCCGCCCCTCTCGTCACAGTATCAAATGTGGATTTTGGTGTACTTAAAATCTTAAAAGCATAGTTTAAATTTTGTTTAAATGCCTCTTAAGTGTACTTACATAAAGTTTAGTTGCATGACTGTTCCATAAAAGTGCACTTTGTAATAATGCCAACTTAATGTTTTAAGGTACATTTTAAATTAATTACATTGTAAAAATATCATGTCATTCTTTAAAGAAATGCATTTTTTGTTCTGTATTGACTAACATACATTTTAAAGTTAATATATTTTAAATGTACTGAATTGCTGCTTTGCCATTACATATGTGTACTAACAAATGTAAACAATGCCATTCAAGTTTCTATATAAATTACATTCAATTATGTTTTAGTTTACCAAGAATGCACACTTTAACCATATATGAAAAACAATAGAATTAATTATAAAATGACATAAAGATACTTAAGCGGGTCAAAAAGCACTCTTAAGATCAACGAATTGCATTTAATATTAATTTAAACTATAATTAATTTTCTTTTAATTGTACATAACATGCCGTTAAGCATCCAATAACATTATATTCAGTTTGCACTTTAGTATATTGTTTTAAAGTATGTTATTTATTAAAAGTATACTAAAGTTTACTTCTTTTTCACAAAGGAAGACTTTAAAAAACAGAATGTTCTGATGCTGTACGTCTTTAAAATCAAACAATACCAAGTAGTATCATGATAACACTCATGTTTATAAAAAAAAAAAGGATGACTTTTTAGGTGAAATATTGCTTTAATTATATAGCATTTCCCATTTCCCATCTAAAACCCAGCATTCTCAGAGACTATTTTAATGATGTAATTATCATTTCAGTAGTATACAGTACTTCCTGCTAATAAAGTGGTTTATGACTTTCTGGAGTTTTAGACATATTGCCTGGGGGTTGCCAGATTCGTTTTTGACAGCCATCAGCTTTTTGCATGAATGTTTAGACCCTTTCACGTTGTTGTTGTTTCCTTGTAAATTTGCCATGGGAATCTCACAACAGTTTTTACTTAGTCATTTAAAACCAATAAAGTAGAGCCATATGCTTTATGTTCTGAAGACACCTCATTGACGTGAGGGAATAGCATTTCTCTGAACTCTGTTTTCAGTCCTGGTTATTAACTGGAGTTTTTCGTTGATTCTGAATATATTGCCTCATTCTATTCATTTCCTAAATGGTCTAAATTAACTGATTGCTGAGTAGTGAGTACTTTAATAGTGTCTGTAAGGCTGTCAGGCCCACTAGTTAGGTCCAGACAATTTGCATTAATTCCAGCCTGCAACTTAATGAAAGAAAATAGGTTATTTCTGACTGCTCTTTCGGCCATTTGTAGAGGCTTTGCTTCCACCGGTGCATAATAATTGAAATCACTATAAAAACCTTTACTTAGTTAATAAATGTAAATCACTTTGCATTTAAAATACATTGATACTTAAAAAGCCCATTTTTTGCAGGAAGCAATGATTAATCTACTTTTAAAATATATAAATAAATAAATGTGTCTAAGTCTCTTTATTTTTAGCTGAGTTATATATTTAGTTAAATTACCATTTACCATTTATTATATGATTAATTGTATATGTTTCTTTCAAAAGATGGCATAAAATAGGGTTTTCTTGACCTGAATGTAAGCAAAAAAGTACATTGGTATTGGTAACTTTAAATTTGGAACAATCTTTGAATGCAAGACAGGACAGCCTTTGGTTAGAATAGAAAGTAGCATTTAATATTTGTTTGTTTGCTTGTTTATTGCAAAAAAATGCAGCTGAGCTTGATAGCATTTTCTTGTATGGAAAATAGCAGCTTTGACATATTAATAGTAAATTCTTTCATGTCCCACAGAGAAAAAGTCAATTTTCAAGTGGTTTAAGAGTAGGCTGATGTCTAGAAGATGGCAGAATTTTCAGCTAAAAGCAAACGATTTACACATGCCCCTTCAGTTTAAATGCACATGACCCTGCTGAGTGCAACAGCATTCATTATTACATAATAACTGAAAATCTCGAAAGACTCCAGGAACAAATGGAAAAGACTTTGATCAGATTATTTGCTGTCTTCTCTCTTTCGTATAATTGCCCCATGTTTTACCATTATTACTATAATTATGCAGATGGAACAGAGCAGGACAGCTATTGCATAAGAGGGGGCCACAGGTGGAGAGGCTCTCTGTGATGAGAGACCAGATGGAGGAGATTCACACCTTTGACTCTCTCTCATTGTGAACAGAAATAAATAAATAAACAGAAAAATCATGAGAGCTCATCTTGGCAGTGTTCACTGCTGTTACGTACATAGGTTGTTTGTTTTTTGTTTTTTCCCCAGGCTAGAGGTTTTGGAATGGGAGATGGGGCAGAGGTCAAAGGCAGAAAGTGTCCCATCATGTGGAGGGTTGGCAGCACGCTATATTCTTGACTTTTTGTTTGTCTGTACATGCATGCTTGTTTGTTCTCAGCACTGCATGTACTGCAAGCCGTATCTCTGGAGCCTTAAAGAAAACAAACCAACTAGATAAGAAAAATGTTGCAGTATATACAAAGTGTTTATTTCAATTATTTACACTACCAGCCAAAAGTTGGAAATTATTATTATTAGCGTTATTGAAAGAAGTCTCTTCTGCTCGTCGTCACATTTAGTTGATGAAAAATACAGTAAATACAGTTATTTTGAGAAATATATTAATGTTTTCTATTTTAAAATGTAATTTATTCCTATGATGCAAAGCTGGATTTTCAGCATCATTACTTCAGTTTTCAGCGTCACATGATCCTTCAGAAATTATTCTAATATGCTGATGTGCTGCTATTATTGCTAACTATTATTGGTGCACAAGTAATAATGGTTATTTTTATTTGAAAACAGTTTTTCTGCTTAATATTCTGCTTAATATTTTTGTAGAAGTAGTGATACATCTGTTTTCAGGATTTTTAAGTTTACTTAGTTTACTTCTTTTTAACAAAGGAAGACTTTAAAAAACAGAATGTTCTGATGCTGTACGTCAAACAATACAAACAATACCAAGTAGTATCATGATAACACTCATGTTTATAAAAAAAAAAAGGATGACTTTTTAGGTGAAATATTGCTTTAATTATATAGCATTTCCCATTTCCCATCTAAAACCCAGCATTCTCAGAGACTATTTTAATGATGTAATTATCATTTCAGTAGTATACAGTACTTCCTGCTAATAAAGTGGTTTATGACTTTCTGGAGTTTTAGACATATTGCCTGGGGGTTGCCAGATTCGTTTTTGACAGCCATCAGCTTTTTGCATGAATGTTTAGACCCTTTCACGTTGTTGTTGTTTCCTTGTAAATTTGCCATGGGAATCTCACAACAGTTTTTACTTAGTCATTTAAAACCAATAAAGTAGAGCCATATGCTTTATGTTCTGAAGACACCTCATTGACGTGAGGGAATAGCATTTCTCTGAACTCTGTTTTCAGTCCTGGTTATTAACTGGAGTTTTTCGTTGATTCTGAATATATTGCCTCATTCTATTCATTTCCTAAATGGTCTAAATTAACTGATTGCTGAGTAGTGAGTACTTTAATAGTGTCTGTAAGGCTGTCAGGCCCACTAGTTAGGTCCAGACAATTTGCATTAATTCCAGCCTGCAACTTAATGAAAGAAAATAGGTTATTTCTGACTGCTCTTTCGGCCATTTGTAGAGGCTTTGCTTCCACCGGTGCATAATAATTGAAATCACTATAAAAACCTTTACTTAGTTAATAAATGTAAATCACTTTGCATTTAAAATACATTGATACTTAAAAAGCCCATTTTTTGCAGGAAGCAATGATTAATCTACTTTTAAAATATATAAATAAATAAATGTGTCTAAGTCTCTTTATTTTTAGCTGAGTTATATATTTAGTTAAATTACCATTTACCATTTATTATATGATTAATTGTATATGTTTCTTTCAAAAGATGGCATAAAATAGGGTTTTCTTGACCTGAATGTAAGCAAAAAAGTACATTGGTATTGGTAACTTTAAATTTGGAACAATCTTTGAATGCAAGACAGGACAGCCTTTGGTTAGAATAGAAAGTAGCATTTAAGATTTGTTTGTTTGCTTGTTTATTGCAAAAAAATGCAGCTGAGCTTGATAGCATTTTCTTGTATGGAAAATAGCAGCTTTGACATATTAATAGTAAATTCTTTCATGTCCCACAGAGAAAAAGTCAATTTTCAAGTGGTTTAAGAGTAGGCTGATGTCTAGAAGATGGCAGAATTTTCAGCTAAAAGCAAACGATTTACACATGCCCCTTCAGTTTAAATGCACATGACCCTGCTGAGTGCAACAGCATTCATTATTACATAATAACTGAAAATCTCGAAAGACTCCAGGAACAAATGGAAAAGACTTTGATCAGATTATTTGCTGTCTTCTCTCTTTCGTATAATTGCCCCATGTTTTACCATTATTACTATAATTATGCAGATGGAACAGAGCAGGACAGCTATTGCATAAGAGGGGGCCACAGGTGGAGAGGCTCTCTGTGATGAGAGACCAGATGGAGGAGATTCACACCTTTGACTCTCTCTCATTGTGAACAGAAATAAATAAATAAACAGAAAAATCATGAGAGCTCATCTTGGCAGTGTGCACTGCTGTTACGTCCATAGGTTGTTTGTTTTTTGTTTTTTCCCCAGGCTAGAGGTTTTGGAATGGGAGATGGGGCAGAGGTCAAAGGCAGAAAGTGTCCCATCATGTGGAGGGTTGGCAGCACGCTATATTCTTGACTTTTTGTTTGTCTGTACATGCATGCTTGTGTTTGTTCTCAGCACTGCATGTACTGCAAGCCGTATCTCTGGAGCCTTAAAGAAAACAAACCAACTAGATAAGAAAAATGTTGCAGTATATACAAAGTGTTTATTTCAATTATTTACACTACCAGCCAAAAGTTGGAAATTATTATTATTAGCGTTATTGAAAGAAGTCTCTTCTGCTCGTCGTCACATTTAGTTGATGAAAAATACAGTAAATACAGTTATTTTGAGAAATATATTAATGTTTTCTATTTTAAAATGTAATTTATTCCTATGATGCAAAGCTGGATTTTCAGCATCATTACTTCAGTTTTCAGCGTCACATGATCCTTCAGAAATTATTCTAATATGCTGATGTGCTGCTATTATTGCTAACTATTATTGGTGCACAAGTAATAATGGTTATTTTTATTTGAAAACAGTTTTTCTGCTTAATATTCTGCTTAATATTTTTGTAGAAGTAGTGATACATCTGTTTTCAGGATTTTTGATCAATAGAAAGCATTTATTGGTAAGATTTTGTAATAGTATATATGTCTTTACTGTCACTTTTGATCTATTATTTATTTATTTATTTATGAATTTATATTTTATGAATGGTAGGATTACAGTTTATATATGTGATTTAGATTAAAACCGTATAAATACTCGTATCGAACTAATTGTTTAAAAGACAAAGCAATAGTTCTGTCATGACAACTCTCGGGGGGATTGGCATGGTAATGTACATGACAATGTTAATGTATTTGGTCTTGGCAGAATAGCTGCGGCAGAGCAAGTACCGAGACTTGCTACTGCCAATACATCCACAACATGCTGCTGTGAGCATGTAAGAAATATTGCTGCTGCAAATATAACATCCATGAAATAACCCCCATATAGCATACGTGAATCACCTCGTAGCAGATCTATACAGGTGGAGCTGGGGAAGGTGGAGGGTTTCTGAAGCACGCTGCAAACTGCTTCAGCAAGCATTAGTCATATATTTGAATGTTGAGCAGCGAGCTCATTGGCTACCGATACAGAAGAAAACAAATCAGCTGTGTCATGTGATAATGATGTCATTAGGTCAGATTGAGTTAGACCTATCGGAATGCACCATCTAGAGTTTCATGCCAGAACTCTGTATTTATATTAGGCTATTACATGGTGGTTTGGGGGTCATCCATGAGCACACTCCTAAATATATTACAAATATATTACACACAGATTCACACCCTCCTCTTTTTATCCCATTTAATCCCACCGGTCACAATAGTGACTGTAAAAAAGTTTTCATTTATAAAGCTCTAAAAACCTTACTGACTGATGTTTTAGTGCACTTCCTGCAAATATGGAAAAAATAAAGGGTCTCAATGAAATATGTGCAGCTTCACATGATTAGCGCAAACTGTCACATGACCAGAGCAGTTTATTTCCTGTTTG
>NW_015664989.1:845014-848576 GCF_001515625.1 Sinocyclocheilus rhinocerous | reverse complement strand
ATCTATGCAGGTGGAGCTGGGGAACGTGGACGGTTTCTGAAGCAAGCTGCAACTGATACGTCAAGCACTAATCATATATTTGAATGTTGAGCAGCGAGCTCATTGGCTACCGATACAGGAGAGAACCAATCAGCTGTGCCATGTGATAATGATGTCATTAGGTCAGATTGAGTTAGACCTATCGGACTGCTGCATCTAGAGTTTCATGCCAGAACTCTGTATTTATCACGTAATAAAAACAGTTATCACACTTGTGTTGCGACATTACTCGGATCCAATATAGTCGTCACAGCATCGTCTTTAAGTTTAAATCTTTCTGAAAATCCAGCATCGAATTTTGCCTTTTTGTAAACGAATCCACAGTAAAATGAAGTGAACAAAGAACCAAGTTATTATTGATGTGGTCTAGAACTTCATTACAAATAAAGTTCATTCACTCTTTCCCAATGTTGGGATCAGAAGGTAGGCAATGCAAACACTGTTTTTCCACAACTTGGCACTGCACAGCGTCTTGTTGTATTCGGATCCATCTTTATCGTTTTGTTTCTGTATAGACCTGCACGTTCGCCTCTCTTGCAAACACTATGGGCCTCTTTTATAGAGTGTGTGTACGCTCAGATTTGATCTTAGAGTGTGCGTGCGCTTAAATCCATGCCAACGCTCATATTTGTAAAAACTGCCTTTGACGTGGAAAGGTGCTTAGCGTCACGTCAGGATCTGAGCAGACGCACATACTTTTTCTTGTTGGAGTACTGCAGGTTTTTGGAAAAGTAAGCTGATCTTGCAGCTCGCTGTTCTAAATTAAAAGATTTGGACAATGACTGGTGATCTTTTGTTAATGTTAATGTTAATGACATTAACTAGGAGTCGTTTACAAGGCAGAGAGCTGAAATTCAAAGGCTGAAACTGAATTTGCGCGCAAGTTCAAGATAATTTGCAATTCATAGATTTCACATCTGAAAGAGACGCATTTGTGCGTTTTCTGTGCGTACGTTCATTTTATGAATCACACATACGCATACTTGAGAGATGATCGTAAGATCGAATTTAGGATGGTTTTTGCACAACATTTTATAAATGAGGTCCTAGATGCACAAATCAGTGGGCGGGGCTAAACAGACAGCGATGGCTATCTTCTTATGGCGGTGCTTATCCACACTATTACATAATAGAGTGGTACATTCCACATTCGTTTTGGCCAGCCTGGTCTCATGTTTATACGTAGGTATTAATACCTAACATTTACAAGCACAAAACGTACACTTCTGTACGTTTTTATTTCATAAGGATTCATTTTTAGGTGTCGTCAATACGTCAGTTTTGTACGTTTAAATGCTGAAAATACGTAAGTATTTGTACGTTTAGAGGCTGAAAATACGTCAGTATTGTACGTTTTAGTGCCTGTAAAAACGTACGTAAATGTACGTTTTATAGAACCACATTTTACGTAAAATACATACGAATTATCATGAGATCACGTTGGTTTTGGCAGACTGACTTCAATATAAGTTGTTTTTAGACTAACGCAGAAGTTTTGAGTTCTGAAACTTACAGGATGTTTTTTTTTTTTTTATAGTACAAAGACCAAATCAAAAAGATCAAGGGATTTTGGTTTCTCAGTTAATGTCCCATTTAAATTTTAATAATATTTAATAATATTGCAATTTTAATCAAACAAATGTGTTCATTCTACCATCCTAATCCCACAAGCCTATGGGAAATTCTGCTTATATTTCTGAGGTCACCACATGAAGCAAACCAATCAAAGGTGAATCTAAGAGCACACAGTGACATTTGAGTCCGGCAGCTGTCGATGATACCTTGTAAGACCTTCAGTGACCCTTAACTGAGGACCTCTGAATAATAATGTGACAATACAGCTAAAGAAAGGTTAGCGTGTCAAACATGCAGCTAAACAAAAAAAGGACAAGGCATAATGCAAGAGGAGGTCTCAGTGTGCATCTCTCTCTCTCTGCCATTCTGTTTGTGTCTCTGTTTGGTGCTCCGGGGGTCCAGCCAGTTCCAGAATGGTCCCAAGGCTCTGTCATATAAGATTATAGTGTGTGAAGAAGGTGGCCGGAAGGCGTTCTCTCAGTCACAGCTGTCTGGCCCGCTTTTGGTGATGGCAGGCGACGAAATGAAAAGCTCTCAATTCCATGGCTTTCGTGCAGCAGAGTTGCACCCCTCTCCTGCTGTTACCGAGGACATCTCCTGATGGAAATCAAGTGTATGCCTGGCCCACTGCAATGTAATAAATATAATTTCATATAGTGAGTTCCCTGGAATGAGGGTCAACTTAATAACGCTGCTTCCTCAGCTCCTGGGGATAAAGCATTCGAGTTTTTGAATTTTTCTTCTTTTATTCTCATATATTGCTTGATAGTATATCTAATATCACCATGGTCTACAGAAACTGCTAAAAGTCAACACAAATTAAATAAGAACAAACTCTATGAATTCAGGACATTTCTGCTGCTTTCTTGTGTGGCTGCAGTAACTTGTGTGTGTGTGTGTGTGTGTGTGTGTGTGTGTGTGGACATGCCACCTTGAAACTATGGAAATCTTTTGCCTCCAACTTTTTTGGAAGCTCAGAAATGAACATAGTGCTTCATATCACATATTTGTCAAGCTGTCTTTTTATTTCTTTCTTTGTGTGTGAATCTGAACCATACAGCACAACTAGTGAGGTCGAATTTATGAACAATTACTGTCATAAATTGGTGGTTTTTAGTAAATTAAAACATATAGCTCTTCCGATTTCTGAAATGAACAACACTTATGAGTTGTTTTTATGCACACCAAGGCTAAATTTATTTGATCAAAAATACAGTAAAAACGTTGTAAAATATGATTACAGTTTCAAACAGTTTTTATTGCTATATTTTTTGGGAGAGAAAGAGAGAGTGTGTGTGTGTGTGTGTGTGTGTGTGTGTGTGTGTGGACATGCCACCTTGAAACTATGGAAATCTTTTGCCTCCAACTTTTTTGGAAGCTCAGAAATGAACATAGTGCTTCATATCACATATTTGTCAAGCTGTCTTTTTATTTCTTTCTTTGTGTGTGAATCTGAACCATACAGCACAACTAGTGAGGTCGAATTTATGAACAATTACTGTCATAAATTGGTGGTTTTTAGTAAATTAAAACATATAGCTCTTCCGATTTCTGAAATGAACAACACTTATGAGTTGTTTTTATGCACACCAAGGCTAAATTTATTTGATCAAAAATACAGTAAAAACGTTGTAAAATATGATTACAGTTTCAAACAGTTTTTATTGCTATATTTTTAAAAATGTAATTTATGATAGCAAAACTGAATTTTTCGCAGTCATTACTCCAGTCTGTAGCATTCTAATATGCTGATTTGATGTTTAAGAAACAAACATCACTGTTGAAAACAGTGATTAATATGTGAGTGGAAACCATGATTCTTTGATGAATGTAAAGTTCAAAAGAGCAACATTAGAACTAGTTTGTAACATTGTAAATGTCTTCAATGCCACTTCTGATCAATTTAATGCACCCTTGTTATTTTTAATTTTTTTTACTGTTCCCAAAC
>NW_015664989.1:838781-839816 GCF_001515625.1 Sinocyclocheilus rhinocerous | reverse complement strand
CTGCAGCATGATTGTAAAATCAGAGGGGTAAGCATACTGCAAGCTAGCCAAACACTCATTGCATCAGGGAGGCAGAGGAAGGGGCCTAATTCACCTGATGCTGCTGGTTCGAGGCGCTCTGGAGAAACAGTTGAGGGTAAATCTTGTGCAATCTTGTGATGTACTGTAGCACTGATGGTGATGTAATTTAAGTTATATTTTAACTCACACTTGCTTTGTGCTATTTACACGTCTGCTACCTATTTAGAGACACGGGGGCGACAATGTGCACATAGTCTCCGAGGGGAAAAGTGGGAGGTGAAACAACACACTTTATGAATTAGATAAGAAAAAATGAAAACATTTATAAGGCCATATGGTTATTTACAGCTATCTCCTTAAAATCTCACTTGTTAAATCCAAATGTATCATTATGCTAATATCAGCCATCTCCATCCATACAATCAGATCACTGCATAAGAAAAGCAAGATCTGCATTCTCTCTTTCTTTTAAATTTCACACATACAACCCATTTTCATACTTTTGCTTACCTAAGCACTAAGTAATAAATGAAAGTTTATACCTTCCGTGAAAAGAAAGTGTCTCAATAGTCAATAGCATACAGACGATTATTTTTGCTTGACTGTAGTTTGATGAATTGTGGGTTAACCAGCATAATGCCTTTCACAGTTTAGTGTAGACTTTGAGAGCATTTCTGCTCTCGATCCATCCATCTCCATCAAATACCGCCATCATGACAATGTTTTACGTCGCACTATAGTGACGTCATTGCTGTCGCCGGCCAACGAGTGGGTGTTTTTTCAATGTATGCTTCAGAAACGGGTCACGACGAGGCGTTCCCCATAGCGACCCCTAGAGGACGCAGTTCGAAGTTCCCATGAAAGGGAACAGTATTATTACCAATTTATCACGGTATTCACAAAAATATGAAGCAGAAAAATTGTTTTCAACACTGAAGAAATGTTTCTTGAGCAGCAAACCAGCATATTAGAATGATTGCTGAAGGATCATGTGACACTGAAGACTGGAGTAAT
>NW_015664989.1:829082-838736 GCF_001515625.1 Sinocyclocheilus rhinocerous | reverse complement strand
CGGTCAGTGAAGACGAAGAAGAGAATGATGTGTGCTCCCGGCGCCTATTTATACTATAGTCGCACCGGTAGTGACGTCATGGGCTGTCGCCGGCCAACGTGTAGTTGGTGTTTTTTCAATGTATGCTTCAGAAACGGGTCACGACGAGGCGTTCCCCATAGCGACCCCTAGAGGACGCAGTTCGAAGTTCCCATGAAAGGGAACAGTATTATTACCAATTTATCACGGTATTCACAAAAATATGAAGCAGAAAAATTGTTTTCAACACTGAAGAAATGTTTCTTGAGCAGCAAACCAGCATATTAGAATGATTGCTGAAGGATCATGTGACACTGAAGACTGGAGTAATAATGCTGAAAATTCAGCTTTTCATCACAGAAATATATGTCAATTTACAATATAATCACACAGAAAACAGCTATTTGAAATTGTAATAATATATTACATTTTTTACCTCTATTTTTAATCAAATGAATACAGCCTTTGTGAGCAGAAGAGACATTCAAAAACAATTAAAAATCTTACTGACCCCAAACTTTTGACTAAAAGTGTAATTTTCACAAACTTTTTTTTTTTTTTTTAATATAGATAAAACTAATTTTGTCATTGCTACATATAAAGATACAGATACTGGCTTCACTTCACAGCCATACTATAAACGATGCACCATGCAGCTGAAGCTAAAGAGAAAATGCATTTGAAGGAAATATATCCTTTAATCTCTCTAGTTATGACAGAGGCATTCACTGGAGATCCGAGATTTCTGCTGGGCTTTTTGAAAACACTCAGTTATGCAAAAACCTCAAATGAAAAATAAATTAGCATGAGACCTTAAGATGCTAAATTGAAATGGATTACAGCTATTCAGCTGCCCCCAAAACAGTTGTTAAAGGTGCTGTAAGTGATTTTTACTCAAACTTTTTTTTTTTTTTTTTAATATAGATAAAACTAATTTTGTCATTGCTACATATAAAGATACAGATACTGGCTTCACTTCACAGCCATACTATAAACGATGCACCATGCAGCTGAAGCTAAAGAGAAAATGCATTTGAAGGAAATATATCCTTTAATCTCTCTAGTTATGACAGAGGCATTCACTGGAGATCCGAGATTTCTGCTGGGCTTTTTGAAAACACTCAGTTATGCAAAAACCTCAAATGAAAAATAAATTAGCATGAGACCTTAAGATGCTAAATTGAAATGGATTACAGCTATTCAGCTGCCCCCAAAACAGTTGTTAAAGGTGCTGTAAGTGATTTTTACTTTGGCATACCAAATGTCCTATACCCGACAGATATCACTGAAATTGGTGCCCTGAGAAATCCCACCTGTCTCTGTGACAGACCTGCACTCCGTAAACAGAACAAGGATTTCAGCAAAAACAGAAAATTACTCCATTCTGATACGTAGAGCCCACTTTTCACAATCTCATTAAAAATCCACTTTCATTTAGAAAGCGAGCACCAGTTTAATGACTTTAACTATGTATGACGCTGCTGCGGGTGACACAGGTGGTACCTGCCTTGGGGTGAGTGTGTACAACCAGTCACATGGTCTCTGTATGTGTATATATGCTTGTGTGTGTGTGTGCTAACCATTATGAAATGCACGAACGCACACCATCATAACATGTGTGCTTGGAAGGGGGTGTAATGTATGCCAATATGTGTTTCATAATCTGAGTGATGAGAATGTGATACTCTAACAGCATAAGCACTGTACTGTAGGGACTATACATTTAATATATTCCATATTTCTTTCAGTTTTTTTCATATGGAGGCTACAGTAAAACAAGCAGGCATGGTTCCTCAGGCCATAAACAGTATTTACACTCAAACACGTTCCCAAAATGGGATCCGTGAGCAGAAATATTGCTCCCCATGTTTCATGTTATTGGTAGCTGACATTATCTGTTATTTGCTTGACATTTTACAACCTCAAGTGTATAGTACATATTCTGCATCATGTGTTTTAAAACAAGATGCTAAATTGGCTTGTATAAAACATGAACTGATCCCAGTTAAATACTACATAATGCAGAGGAATTACAGCTTTTCTTGAGCTAAAGGGACGAATTATTAGTTGGTTAAGTTTATCTGATCATGATCAGTGTATTTTGATTATTAATAAACTGTGATTTTTTTGTTATATTTGTCAGCAAGGTATCTGTCAACCCTTATACCAGAATTTGTAAAGTAAGCATTTGATGATAGAAAGTGGATATTTATAGAATTATCAGCATTTCATTATCTTTGCAAGAAGCAACTTGCACTTTTATGAAGCTTGAAATTGAATTGTAAAACTGTCAAAGCCATTACTGTCAACCCTATAGTACATTAGCATAATTTAATCACAGCATATATTAAAATGCATCAATTTTGCTTGAGGTTGCACAATGCAGTTTATTGACATAAACAGATTAGCCTGATAAAATGTTTTCTTTTTATATATTAAAAAAAAGCATGACCCAAGACATATTTAACTGCGTCACAATTAACAGTTACTGCATTTAACCCAATTTAATGTTGAAAGATCGCCTTGCAAAATAGTGCGCACTATTTTATAACATTAGTAGTGTTCATATTTCAGCTCAGAATATAATATTTAGATTCAAATGACTTTCAGTTGCTATTTAAACATACTGAATATATCATATACCATATTAAGTATATACATATACATATTAAACAAATAAAATATGGAATTTTTATATCCCACATTTTCGTATTATGTCATATCCTATGAGCTAAGGTTAAAGTGTGGCAGAAGTAAAACTGAGCAAAGCTGCTGAAAGTGACAGAAGGAGCAGGGTGAGGTGCATTTACTCGCCCGGATTGTTGTGTTTGAATGGGTGATCTATATCAGAGAGTGACATAGTGTATTAATCTAGAGAGGGGCTGCTGCCAGGGCAAGGGCATATCTCTTCTCATTGATATGTTTGCTGCAGCTCAGTAACCAATCGCAGAGAGCACTCAGGCTGCAGATTGGCTGCCGCTGACTAAATGGCAATGTACCATAATTACAAAATCTGATGGAGAAATTCCATACGCTCAAGAGCCAGCTGTGTGCATGTTCGGGAAGGCTGGTGTGTTTTAAAAGGTTTGGTGGGGATTTTGTTCTATTTCTAATGCATATGAATGGCCTACATCCGAGACTCTTTATGTCTCGTTTATGAATGTAAGGAACAGTTCACCCTAAAATGGAAATTTGCTGAAAATGTACTCAACTTCAGGCCACCCAAGATGTTGATGAATTTGTTTATTCATCGGAAAAGATTCTGAGAAATGTAGCATTACATCAGTTGCTCACCAATGGATCCTCTGCAGTGAATGGGCCCCGTCAGAATGAGAGTTCAAACAGCTGATAAAAACATTATAATAACATTACAATAATTAAAAGTTAAATACACAACTCCAGTGCATCAATTAACATCTTGTGAAGCGAAAGCTGCGTGTACGAAAAAAATCCATCAATAAGGCGTTTTAACATTAAACAGATGCTTGGGACAAAATACCAATCCATAATCCTAAATAACGCTTCCTCTAGTGAAAAGGTCCATCCCTGTTGTCCTCTCACATCACAATCAACAGACATATTTTTTGGACTGTTTTCACTTGTAAACGGTGCTCAATCTGTGCATATTTCTCTTCTGATTCAGATGGAATACTTTTTCACTGGCAAAAGCAATAATAAAGAAGCCTCATATTTTAGTCAGAAACGGTGGTTTGAAATTAAAAATGTCTTAATGATAGATTTGTTTATCATAAACATGCAGCTTTTCACTTCATAGGATGTTAATTAATGCACTGGAGTCGTACCTTTAACTTGTGAATTATTATGATGTTTTTATCAGCTGTTTGAACTCTCATTCTGACGGCACCCATTCACTGTAGATGGTCCATTGGTGAGCAAGTGATGCAAAGCTAAATTTCTCCAAAACCTATTACGATGAAGAAAAACAAACTCATCTACACCTCAGATGGCCTGAGGTGAGTATACATATTCAGCAAATTTTCATTTTTGAGCAAAATGTTCCTTTAATCTGAAAATAAGCTAAAAGCTAAGTGCACAACACGCTCATCAAATTATCAGATTAATCAAAACAAACAAACATGCCAGCCAGACAAGCAATGAGCAGACGAACAAACAAACATGCCAGCCAGAGATTTTGCTCATGTGTTCAGTTTCTCTTAAATAATAAAGTAATATAACACAAAGTATAGTTTTGTAAATGTGATTTTTTTATATATATATAAAAATCTTTTCTAGATGCTTTTGACGATAATAATTCTGGAAATGCATAATTACCATATTTTAAAAGGGTCCATTGAAGGAGAAAAAAAAAAGTGTAACGCATGTGCCACCTCAGATTTGTCAGCCACGTGGATGGCACAGCTGCGCTTTTCTATACAACAAAATGCATGCTGATCACTGGCTGTCAAATGTATGTATGTTTATCAAAAAAAATAAAAATAAAATCCCTACAAGATGTAATGTACTAAATCCATTGTTATTGCTTGCTTTGGTCGTGCTTTATCTAGCCTGGAGTGAGCCTGGAATACCTGTTTGTGTGTGTGTGAGAGAGAGTGTGCGGAAGATAGAGCATGAGATCTAGAGTAGGTGCCAAGTGGGTGTGTTGAAATATTCATGTCCAAGTTCTCGCTTGGGAAACGAGAAGTGAATCCTCCCAGCTTGTTTTACGTGACCCAAAGGAAAAAAGTCAGGAGCACATCATTGTTTGCGTTTGTATGTATAAATGCTCAGATTTTCAAAGCACCTAGGGGGTTACTACCACCACAAACAAACAATCCTTGGGATTCATGAACACCTCATCATAAAAATACCCCCAAATTTTATATATATATCTCTCTCCTCTCACACTGCAGACGCATACTGCATTCGGCACTGCTGTTGTGTTAAACCATGACAGGAAGCACGATACCATCTGCCCTTCACAGACTAGAACAACTCAACATGTTGTCCTTCAATTATTGGCAATCAATGTCCATTGTCCTCCCATCTGTTTAAAGTGAAGTCTGTGTTTTCTTCAGTTTATCTGCCCATAAATTGAAGATTTTTATTTTTTATTTTTTTTGGTCATGCTTTGGGTGAAGTGATGGTTCTTGAATTGCAGGAGCAGAAGTATATTTATGGCATATTTCATGCACTCCAGATACCACAAATATGCTATTTCCGTTGCTAAGATCCAAATCCAGTTGTATACTTTATCTGTTTTCTTCCTTTGTTAACTAGCCACACAAAGCACCAAGACTAGGGAATCAGTCGGTCATTGAAACCAAAATCATGCACATTATAAACATACAAAAACTTAAAGGATTATCATGTGAAAAAACGTGTGCTTAACTGTATTGAAAGTGAACATCAATTCTTAAAAAAAGAAAAAAAAAAATGTAGTTGCAGATAACAGTTTTTAAAAAATTTAAAAATTGGCCACTTAAATGTAGTTAAAGAGAATAGACATCAAAATATGCACTTTGAAATAAAGCCACATTATTTTGCTTTGAAGTACATTTTAAATCATTATATTTAATATTATTTTGCCATGCTTTAAAAATGTATTCAATTGTATGTGTTGACTAAAGTACGTGTTAATATTACATTTACAAGTTAATGTAAATTTCAACTTCACTGTAAATGTGTATTTACAAATATATTTAAATACATAACATACAAGTTCTAATAAAATGACATGAAACTATAGTTTAGTTTATTATAAATGATTGTCAGTACATTCAGTAGTACACTTCAACTATATTTCAAAGACATTGGTAGTATTAATGAAATGACATATAAAAAAGCTGAACTTCACCCAAAATATGTGTTTTCTCACCCCCATGTTGTTCACTTACTTTTTTGGGATCGCAAAGAAGGACATTTCGAGTTTTAGGCCTACTGTTAGCTCTTTTTGTGGCCGTTAGATGAATGGGAACTGAGGCTATCAAAGCTTCGAAAAGGGCACAAACCATCATAAAGTTGCATAACAGTAGTCCATATTCTGAAGTACAAGGTGAAGTACTATGAAACTATGTGATAATACTATTTTCTGAGAAATAGTTGAAAAGTCTTTATGAACTTGGTGTGATTTCAATGTCAGATTCTTAGAAGTTTATGTCCCTGTGGTTAATATTGCGTGATTGTACAATGTGCTACAGTACACTGCAAGAATGACAGTGATGCTTCCTACAGCATCAGGGAGCTTCACAGGTACGTTTTTGACCCAGATGCATATTTCTGCCCAGGCTGTGATAACAACATGCTAAAGCGTTCTCGTGGCCTTACACCTTTTTTTTTTTTATGTAGATGTTCTTTTTTCACCTTGTCCCTCTGACTGAGATCCATGAAGCTGGTTCACTCCACACATTTATAGTATATTAAAGTCAGGTATATATATATATATATATATATATAGTCAGGTGGGAAAATGCCCTGGAGAATTACATATTTAGATGATGGGGTGATATGTATAGAACGTTATATATATAGTGTTATGTAAAACACAAAAATGCAGATAACAGGATAATAAATCACAAGAGTAATAGTGATAACAACAAGTAATAAAGAGAAAAAAAAATAAAAAATTGGATGTAGCGGCTTATAGTATTTCCCAACATTGCTAATAATAATAATAATAATAATAATAATAATAATAATAATAATAAAATAAAACATAGTGTCAGTTATTATATTATATTACAAAAAGTACAAAAGCTAGAATTTTCCACGTGCATTATTATGCAGTTATTTTTTTTACCTACAATAGTAAATGGCTATTCAAAAGTTCAATAAGGTCATTTGTCTTTGTTGTTATTCAAACTCTATTAGTTGCATGCTGCTAAAAGATAATGCAATTGGTAAATGCATGAAATTCATTAAAAGGGTTATTAGTCACATAAAACTGCATGGGGTTTAAAAGAAAATTAATATTTAGTAATACTACTAGTTTAACTGATCCTAATAACACTAACTTTCCAACATCAACACTGTTATTGAACTGAATTAAATCAACATTGAACTGATTTGAGCTGAATAATGGCACTGTAGCCTTCTGTCGAGCCGCTTCACACCTGAAATTAAATGTGTTTCTTACAATAATAACGCTGTTATCTTCCTGCTTATTAATGCGAAGCTTCGTCGAAACAGCCTGTATTCAAGCGCTATATAAACTTGACTTAACGTGGCTTAAAACATCCTGGCTGCAAAACTGAGTGTCCATGAGCAAAGATGGCAGATTTCAAAGTGTGTACTTCCACAGGCTTCTGCTCCAGCAGACCAACTGCCTTTAAGATGACTGAGAAACGGCTCTTTCCCCCATTACCCCCTCAATCAGTATCCTCAGACTCCCTCCATAATGCCTGTCAACTAAAGTGGCACAAAGTGTACTTTAGTATGTACTAACAGGAATGCTATCCTCCTAAAATTGGTTACAAATACAAGTTGACCTGGGTTGTAGCGGTAATGTAATAGGCAAACCAAAATGCTTAGGAACACAAAATCGCTCCGACAATATTAATAAATGTGAGAGCACTCACTGCTGTTGAAAGCACCGGTTACACTCCTAGTACTGATGGTGTACCTCCATGGCCCATCTCATGAATTATGGACCCTTTTCATGAAAATCAATGAACTTGGGCCAGATCACCCAGGCTTTTCACAGCACGCACTCTTGAACTGAACGGGACAGCCAGCAGTAAAATTGTGCCTTCCTCAGCACTAATGTTTGCCACGTCCCTCACATACTTTGTGTGTGTGTGTGTGTGTGTGCTTGAGACAGAATAAAAAGGTGATATTGAACCGCCTCGAGCGGGAACAGTCTTCATTCTCATTTGGCCCCGTGTATCTCATGCCAAACCAATTTGTGTGTGTGTGTGTGTGTGTGTGTGTGTGCGTGCATGTTACTAAAACAGCCTAAATGAATGTGTTGTCAAAACAGGTCTGGCTTTCAAAGAATCACGCATGACTCTGAGGTGCATGTATAAAGACACCCAGGAATTGAATTCTGTGGATAAAGTCACTGATTTTCATCTTGAGCACGAGCTCATGATATTGCTTCTTCAATATGGAGGCGCTTTTTCATTTCAAACACCCCCAATTCCACTAAAGATTGACATGAGGCTCAAACGACCGGTGCAGCATATTGGCTCTCCCTCAGTATAAGACGTTTTTTACATTTAAAGACAACTCTATCATCTTGACAGTTAAATTAGGGGAGGTAAATCCCCCTCAAATCAATAAATTGATGCTGGAGCTAATATATTTTCTGGACTCGTGACTGTATGGACTGTTGAAGCCTTCAGGCGAGTCGGCAGAAACCTTCACATGACTAATAGGGTCATTCACCGTGGCATAATGTGCCAGGGCTCAAGGAGTGGAACGGGTAATTGGCAAACAGTATTAATGTTATCAGCATTAGCTGTGATAGGAGCAAGGGTGGCGTGTAATTATGGCCTGCCATAAGATTACATCTACTTAAGCCAACCTTTTACTGCATACTGCTGTTAAGATCGCATGTGTTGTCTTGTTTAGAACTCTGTTAGAACACCGCTCTGTTTAAACTTGAAGTTCACGAATTCATGAATTTGCCCCAACTCCAAAAGCAATTCGTACTTCAAAGCCTAAATTGTACAGTTTTCTTTGCAACCACATTGACAAATTGAGAAACGTATTGCAATGAGCCGAACACAGAACAAGCTCAACCTTAACCTCAGAGCAACAGCCCAATGAATGCATTCAGTTCTGTAAGAGGGTGAGACCAAAACAGCACATTCCCATCATTCTTTGCATCGTGATCAGTTAATAAGAACTGTTTGCTATTTACTTACTGGGATGCTACAATACGGCATTACTTTTGATTACATAAACGTCAATATGCATAGTGTACAACACACTGGGGACACTGCAAATCATTGAGTTAAATGACTATAATAAAAAATGCATTTACAACTATTTGTCAAAGAACAAAACAAACTCTGTAAAAGCACTGTGGTATTCATTTGTAAACTGATTTTACACAAAAAAACTGCACTTGTGTTTAAGCCTTCCTTCAAGCACTACGTTGTGTCTTATCTAGTGCTTTCTTCTTTGGGAGCCTCTTCTCTTAAAACAGATGACGACCGGCTATTTAAATATTTTCAAACAATATAACATGTAGTGTGTAATGGGAATCCCGGTGCAATTAGGTCTAAGATGTAAAGTTTGTGCAGTGGAACATAGATTTAATCAATTTTTTTAGCTCAATGGCTTCAGCTAATTAAATGTTTTCAAACTTTGACAGAGAAACTTAAGGCAGACCGGCAAGTTTGTTATCGGCTATAATCTTTCCCAAGTTATATTTCACTCTGCACACGAAAGAACAGTTTCATTTCCACATTAATATGATCAGCACACATTTGGGAATCATTTCCTTGTGGAAATAGGAATTCATCGGCCCGGAATTTAAATGGTGTGCCTTTAATAATTAGTGAATTTCATTTTAATACACATAAAGAAGTTGGTTAGTACGTTTTATTTTGTTTTATTATTTAATTTTAAAAACCTTAAGGGATATTTAACTTTATCATTTTGCCATGTGAGACACAGGAACTTTTTTTTTTCTTTCTCAGAAATATGGCAAGAGATTGCTTCATCCATGTC
>NW_015664989.1:823839-825809 GCF_001515625.1 Sinocyclocheilus rhinocerous | reverse complement strand
AATTTCATTTTTTTCATTTTAATACACATAAAGAAGTTGGTTAGTACGTTTTATTTTGTTTTATTATTTAACCTTAAGGGACTTAAGGGATATTTAACTTTATCATTTTGCCATGTGAGACACAGGAACTTTTTTTTTTCTTTCTCAGAAATATGGCAAGAGATTGCTTCATCCAACTGTTTGTTTTATCTTATTCTCCTAATGGCTGGTTCTGGCAATTAGTAATACGTTGGCACATTAAAGTAATGGTTTAAAATAAATGGGCTCTCAGTCTCATCCTCCCTCAAATGTGTTACCTTACAGAGCTATTTCTACCAGACTTGACCCTTTACTTTTATACTTTTGCTAAAATTACTTGTGTTGATGTAACTGAGTATAGGCATAATATTAACTATTTTTGATGTCATTTAAACTGAGATGTCACCACATGAAGTATATTTTTAAATTGTATTATTATTATTATTATTATTATTATTATTATTATTATTATTATTATTATTATTATTATTATTATTATTATTATTATTATTATTATTATTATTATTATTATTATTATTATTATTATTATTATTATTATTATTATACAGTGTAAAAACATGTTTAATTTTAAACAAACCCCCTTTTTTTATCCATAAATATACAATTAAAATAATACACCTTTTTAAGTATATTTTTAGACAAGAAGGAAAGGATCAAATCTGCATAAATATTGGTATTTGTACATTTCCTTTGCACCCTTCTCTCTGTTTTGAAGTTAGTGTTGTTGGTACAGCAAATACCAAAAGCTAAAGCTTGCAAACACAAAAGCACAGGTAAATATCCTGGCTACAAACACTCTGAATCATGCATGAGCATCCAAGCGAGGTGTGACTTTAAATACCTCGAGCTCACAATTGCATTCAAGCTCCTGCTGGGCAGATGGCCACAAATCTGTCTCGACTTCTTCCCCTCTCTCTCTCTTTCTTTTTCTTCTTTTACAATATGTTCTGTCTGACCATATGGTATGCCTGCCAAGCCCACGGACACAAATATGGCCAAACAACCCTGAAAACCTCATGAATTTTAGCTGTGCTTGTTATACGGCACTGTGGCTCACCGTTTCCAGAGGCCAGTCCTCTCAGGATCTGTTTAATTCAGCCTTACCCACAATACACACGTGGGACGGCTCCTAATGCAGGCGTACAATGTCTGTGCAGAGAGCACGCTGCTTGCTTTTCTCATTTCAGCCTGCAACGGGGGAAAATTGTTCTCTTCAGAGCTATCAGAAACAGCTTGGTTGTAAAGGACCTTGAATGTTTTCTGGAAAGTAAGAAAGCCTAAGAGTCCCTTTTGAACTGTCACTAGCTCAAATAGCGTAGAACAAGTCGAACTATATCAGAATGTAGAGTAAAAGGCTTATTTTTAACAATATATGTTTTTGATAAGTGTCTAATGCTCATCAAGGCTGCATTTATTTGATCAAAAACACAGTAAAAAATAGTAATATTATATTTTATTATAATTTAAAATAGCTGCTTTCAATTTTAATACACACACACACAAACACACACACACACACACACACACACACTTATATAACAATTTTTGCTGCTTAATATATATTTGCTTAATAAAACCGGAATACTTTGTTGTTGTTGTTGTTTTATTTAAATGAAATCCATTTATTAGAAATATAATTTTTTTGTAACATCATAAATGTTTTTGCTGTCACTTTTGATTAATTGAATGCATCCCTGGGAGTATGTATGTTTATGTATGTATGTATGTATGGATTGATAGATTGATTGATTGATTGATTGATTGATTGATTGATTGATAATAAGAATGATTGATTGATTGATTGATTGATTGATTGATTGATTGATTGATTGATTGATTGATTGATTGATTGATTGATTGATTGATTGATAATAAGAAATGTTTCAGCAAATCAGCATATTAGAATGATTTCTGAAGGATCAGGTGACACT
>NW_015664989.1:801251-822724 GCF_001515625.1 Sinocyclocheilus rhinocerous | reverse complement strand
GATTGATTGATTGATTGATTGATTGATTGATTGATTGATTGATTGATTGATTGATTGATTGATTGATTGATTGATTGATTGATTGATTGATTGATTGATTGATTGATTGATTGATTGATTGATTGATTGATAATAAGAAATGTTTCAGCAAATCAGCATATTAGAATGATTTCTGAAGGATCAGGTGACACTGAAGACTGAATATATATATATATATATATATACATTTTGAAATATAATACTTTCATAAACATTGAGTAATCTTAATTATTCCAAACTCCAATGCTCATCTGCTTCAATACTGTAATGTCTTTGACCCATGTGGGGGATTTTCTCAGCAAATATTTGCATGTATATGTGGTTAATTGATTATGAATCAGAATAGTATGCTATTAATTCAATAAATAATTTTAATCCTACTATTTATGAACAGTGAAGACAGCTCAGGACATGACGTGTGTGACTCCACAAGCTCTTGTTTATATTTAATGCAAATCACACACTATTCATGTCACTATCTGATGTGGCACCCTCGATCATTTGCAACTGTCACATCACGCCTGTATGCGTGACACACAAATATTTAATATTCTTGAATATGAGCCTTCAAACTCTACTAGCATAGATACTGTGTCAGCTACAGATGTCAGTTGTCATGCTGGAAAAAATGAATCATTTTGGAGAGTCGTGTCGAGCATTATGCACACGTCATGGTGATGTTTAGCAAATAATCAATGATCAAACATTCAGTGAAACACGATAAGCCCAGGGGGTTGCCACTCACTTGGTATTAGTTTGTCTGTAGTCAGCTGTAAATCATACTGACAATATAGCGTTTACTTTGAATATGGAGAATCAGAGTTGTGCCAAGATCCAAATATTGATGGAAAACAAAACCCTGGTTCACCTTGTAAAGAGCAATGTCTGTTGGCTGCAGTATAGCTTGAAAAAATATAATTTAAAATGCATATGGACATTCAATATATCTGAGCAAACATGAATATATCATAGAACCAATATGATTATATGAACATACAGATCAAGGGACAAAGTTAATAAATGGTACCTTGATATTTACTAATTTGATATTATTTGAACTGTATAACTGTGCAAACTGAAAGAAAACTGGTTTTACCATTACTTCTTTGCTTTGATATGTGTTCAGCAGTGTTGGGCAGTAACGCATTACTTAGTAACGTGTTACTGTAATTTGATTACTTTTTTAGTAACTTAACGTAATTTAATGCGTTATAATTTTCAAAATAGTAATTAGAGTATAGTTACAAGCCAAGGTCTCTATACGTTAATGCCGCGTTACATTGCTAACAGAATGCATTTTTTTTATAATCTAGAGATTTTAAAAAGGATGTAGCACACGCACTGTCGAGTCCAGTGCCAGTGGATTAGAGACCTGCTCCCTATTCATCTATTGCACAAAAGCAACATTAACTAATATAAAATATAAACGATTAACAGGTGCAAGCGTATGCAGAGTTTCTATTTAGGCTATAACACGTGTTTGCAGCGTTGAGCAATGCAGTGCTGAAATTTGTGTGCTCATGAATCCTCTCATTATAACACACGAATTGTAGACATTATGAAAGATTCATTATGCATATATTTATTGTGTTATAACGGAGATTTGTGAGATTGCGATGAACTGAGATGTCTTTTAGAGATTATAAATGCAGCGCTCTTTGCTGGCATTCTGCCATGCCAAACCATGCACGCAGTAGCCGCTTGCTTTAGTTAAAAAAAATACCTTGTTCTGTGAATGTTGATGCTTTAATAACAAATATTTATCGGGAGCGTGTATGCTGGGATTTCATAAATTTCATGGAGAAAAAAGTAACGTAACTAGTAATGTAACTAATTACTAATTACTTTTGAAATAAAGTAATCAGAACAGTAACATGATTACTTTTAAAAGGAGTAATCAGTAATTAGTAATTTGATTACATTTTCAGAGTAACTTGCCCAACACTGGTGTTCAGTACCCAGTGTTTGTGAACATTGCTTTTAAAAGTGCATGGTTAAATGATTATATAATTA
Source organism: Sinocyclocheilus rhinocerous (assembly GCF_001515625.1). Taxonomy (NCBI): domain Eukaryota; kingdom Metazoa; phylum Chordata; class Actinopteri; order Cypriniformes; family Cyprinidae; genus Sinocyclocheilus; species Sinocyclocheilus rhinocerous. The sequence continues at coordinate 820,672 of NW_015664989.1, read as the reverse complement.
ATCATGTTTAAGAAAAAATATGTATATAAAATAAAATATTATCCATATTAAGAGCTGTTCTAAATGGTCACGTCCAACGAGTGTTCTATTTATTTATTTATTTATTTATTTATTTATGTATTTATTTATTTATTGTGTATGTATGTATGTATGTACTGTATGTATGTATGTATTTATTTATTTATTTATTTATTTAAAAAAAGCATATAATTATTACTTTAGTCATATTAAATTTTATAAATGGATCATATTAAAATATGTGTTATTTCAGTGTTGTTATCAACTAAAACTATTTTTAAAAATTGTTATTTTTTGCATAAAGCGGAAACAAATTAAAATATAAAAATTAGATTAAAAACCACCACCAACAACAACATGTCTTCAGCGTGACCATGCTCTGAATCATGTGTGTAATCAGTCCAATGGATGGACGAGACGTCACAGACGGGTGACGTAACGACCAGGAAGCTATAAAAGCACGAGTGGTGGAAACAGCGGCAGCTTCTGTCATTCAGCGAAGCGCTCTGTGTGTACATGTCATATGTACTGTCGTCTGTCACTATTTCCAACATTGCATGCATACCTAAGTGCAAAGACAAATTAGTCAAGCATAAGAGGGGTGATGATAAAAGCAGACATCAGTTTAGGCTGGTGGGGATAGACACAGCCTTTGTGTTGTTTGCTTGGGAGTGAAGCACGCCGAGTCAGCTCTCGAGGGAGCTGACTGCCCACATTGTGAGCGGCTCTCGCTGTGGACGCTTTACTCCCGTAGGTCTCTCTTCGAGGAGGGAGCCCTTGCCAGCGTTCCCCGCGACTCAGGCCTGCCGAGGCAGAATCTCGGTGTCGAGATCGTGGGCAAGACCGTTCTCGGCCCGCCTCTTTAGTCCCTTGCTCGTCGATTACTCAAACGTTACGGGACTAAATGAGTGTGGTTATAGGGCGATGCCCAGGTTGAGCAGACGCTTGCGGGCTATCTGTCTCCCAGTGTTGCATCATCGCTGAAAGCCCCGGCATTGCCCGCCAAGCCACTTTGTACCACATCGTCGCTGGTGGGCAAAGGGTACACGGCAGCAGGTCAGGCTGGTGCTTGCCTACACATTATGGCAGTATTGCAAGCCTACCACGCAGACCTGCTAAAGGAGCTGGACGAGGGCGAGGAAGTAAAAGCAGAGGATATCAAAGAGCTTCGGCGAACCACTGATCTGTCTCTCCATGCCACGAAAGAGACCGCCAAAGCAATAGGGCGGTCTATGGCAGCCTTAGTGGCAGCGGAGAGACATCTTTGGTTGACCCTGTCTGATATTAAAGAAAAGGACAGGGTCTTCCTCCTCGATGCCCCGTTTGCGCCTTCTGGACTGTTCGGCAACGCCATCAACTCGGTCGTCGACAGGTTTCAATAGGCCCGTAAACAAGCGGCCGACTTTTCAGTGGTTCCTTCCTTGCCGCTCTCTAGCTCCTGGGGCTGCTGGACGGGAGCAGTCCCAGCCGTGTGCCGGCTCCTCATACAGGGAGGTGCAGAAACAGAGCGTCGCAACCCATACTCGCCCATGTCAAGGGGATCGGGGATCACGGCGACGCTCGAAGTCAAAGTCTTCAAGGCCGAAGGCCGATCTGAGGACCGTCCTTCTGGCCAAGAAGTCTTTGACAAAAAAGTCCTGATGTTTGTGTCCCAGGGCTTCTGAGGGAAGCCCCCGCTGGGGAAGAGCAGTGTATACCTCATTATACGGTGCCCGTCTCTCCTCAGTGCCCTCAGGAGGCCGAACTGTTAACCCTGCCACCACCGATGCTTCAGGACACAGTGGTCTCCAGCGAGCGCACATCTCAGTGTCCGCCCGGAAACGTAGTAGCTCTGGGAGGCTCGCTGCCTCTGAGGAGGTCTCCAGAGTGGCCAGTTCAGTTGTTCCCTGCCGGTTATCCACTTCAGGGCTCTGAACGGGCCACTCCTATTACACCAGAGGTCAGTCTCGAGAGACTGATTCCCTTAGCAGATTTTCTGGCAGCGTGATAGCTTCTGCCAAATATCTCGCGATGTGTCCTGCAGACCGTAGAAAGAGGCTACAGAATTCGGTTTCGTTCTCCTCCGCCTCGTTTCAACGAGATCAATCCCAACCTGAAGGGCAGGCTCCGGTATTGGAACAGGAAGTAAAAACTCTCTTAAAGAAGGAGGCCATCGAGGTGGTCCCTCCTCTCGACAGGGAGTCCGGGTTCTACAGCTGGTACTTCATTGTTCCTAAGAAGGATGGAGGGTTGCGTCCCATTTTAGATCTGCGTCAGCTGAACCGCTCAGTCATGCGCCTGAAATTCAAGATGCTCACACTCAAACAGATCGTGTCTCAGATCAGGTCCGAGGACTGGTTTGTCACGATCTATCTAAAAGACGCATACTTTCATGTCTCCATCGTTCCTCAAGACAGGAAGTTCCTGAGGTTTGCTTTCGGGGCAAAGCTTACCAATATTGGGTTCTTCCGTTGAATGTGTGGATGCTGCTCTGGCTCCACTGCGACTCCAGGGCATCCGCACACTCAATTATATCGATGATTGGTTGATATTAGCTCAAACGGAGCAGACGGCGGTTCGGCATCGAGATGTCGTTCTCACCCATATGAAAGAGCTGGTGTAAGACTAAACGCCAAGAAAAGTGCGCTTTCTCCATTACAGAGGACCACTTATTTGGGCGTGGTGTGGGATTCGACTACGATGCAGGCACATCTGTCTCCTGCTCGGATCGAGTTGATCCTCACAGCAGTCACAAGCAGTTTCAAATACTGCTGGGTCTGATGGCAGCTGCGTCCAATGTGATACATTTTGGCCTGCTGTACATGACACCCCTACAGTGGTGGCTCAAGACCAAGGGGTTTTCCCCAAGAGGAAATCCGCTTTGCATGATCAAAGTCACGTGGCATTGCTTTCGTGCCTTAGACATGTGGAGGAAACCTTGGTTCTTGTCACAGGGCTCGGTGCTGGGAGCTCCTTGTCGTTGCATAACGCTAAAGACGGATGTGTCCCTCACCGGTTGGGGAGCAGTCATGAGTGGCCACCCTGCCCGCGGTCTGTGGAGTGGCCGCCATCTCACGTGGTGTGAGATCAAGCACTGAAACACTTCCTCCCAGGCCTAAGAGACCGCCATGTGTTGGTGTGCACCGACAACACAGCGGTGGTCTCTTACATCAACCACCAGGGAGGTCTGCGTTCGCGCCCCCTTTACAGGCTGGCTCACCAGATCCTTGTGTGGGCCCAAGGGAAACTCCTCTCGCTGAGAGCAGTGTACATCCCTGGGCATCTCAATCAGGGAGTAGACATCCTGTTGAGACAGGGGCAGAGGCCCGAGGGATGGAGACTCCACCCAGATGTGGTGTGTCAAATTTGGAGAATCTTTGGCCAGGCTCAGGTGGATCTGTTTGCGACTCAGGAGACATCGCACTGTCCCCTCCGGTTCTCTCTGACTCATCCAGCTCCTCTCGGACTGGATGCCATGGTACAGACTTGGCCGAGGCTTCGTCTGTACGCCTTTCCCCCGATTGCTCTGCTCCCGGGAGTTCTGTAGAGAGAGTGCCGGGACGGGGTCCGTCTACTGCTAGTAGCCTCGTTCTGGCCGGGCTCTCTGCAGACCTCTGTTCGAACCACTCGAGGAGGTTTCAGATCGAGTTCTGACACTTAAGACTGTCTTCTTATTAGCCATTTCATCGCTGAAGAGAGTCAGAGATTTGCAGGCCCTGTCAGTGGCCCCCTCCTTCCTAGACTTTGCGCCTGGTTTGGCCAAAACTTTTCTATACCCCAGACCGGGGTACGTCCCTAAAGTGTCCTCCTCTGTACCACGGTCCATTGTACAATAGGCCTTCTGTCCTCCTCCCTTTCGGAACCCAGACCCGAAGAAGCTTAATTGCATGTGTCCGGTGCGAGCACTGGACACATAAATCCACAGAGCTGCCATGTGGAGGAAGTCTGACCAGTTATTTGTATGCTATGGTCCTTCCAAGAGGGGTCTGCCTGCCATCAAACAAACCCTCAGTCGGTGGATTGTTGATGCCATTTCCATGTCCTATAAGTCCTCTGGTCTTTCCTTGCCATTGGGGGTGAAAGGTCACTCCACCCGAAGTGTGGCATTCTCCAAGGCCTTCCTGTCGTGTGTGGCTTTGCAGGATATATGTAACACTGTGGGCTGGTCCACGCCACTGAACTTTGTCAGGTTATATGACCACTATGATATTCGTACCGCTCCTGGTTCCTCTGTTCTCTTGCCTTAGTTGTGCTACGTACTACACACTAGGCAGGGACTTTGAAGTCTGGCAGCGTGGGCAGTTCGTTCCCAACGCGTCTTGACGCAGCTCGAGTTCCTGAAGGGGAACGTCTCTAGGTTACGTATGTAACCCTAGTTCCCAGAGGGAATGAGATGCTGCGTCTCCTGCCATACTTCCGGCATCCCTGCGAGCGCTTCCTTCACTCTACCAGAATCTGCCGCTATTTTCCACCGCACATGCTTTTATAGCTTCCTGGTCGCTACGTCACCCGTCCGTGACGTCTCGCCCGTCCATTGGACTGACTACACACGTGATTCAGAGCGTGGTCACGCTGAAGGCGTTCCCAAAGCGACTCGTTCCCTTGGGGAACTAGGGTTACATACGTAATCTAGAGACGTTTTCCCTCAATACATAAATTAATTACTTCAGACTTATTTGCCCTCTAGAAGCTTGCGTTCTGCAAGTAAACGTTGCTTTATTGTGCCATCCCAAAGAGGCACAAAATCACTTTCATAGACCTTTAAATTAAATGTTCCCTCCTGGTGGAATGACCTGCACAACTCAATCCAAGCAGCTGAGTCCTTAGCCATCTTCAAGAATCGGCTAAAAACACATCTCTTCCATATTTACTTGACCCTCTAACTCTAGCACTCTCTATTATAATTCTATTCTTAAAAATAATTTCACTCTATTAATTTACTAACTGCTTGTTTTCTTTAAAAAAAAACGAACAATATCTTCTCTATTCTTTTTGTGTTCTATCTATCTGTGTTCTATCAGTTTTCTTTTAATTTATTATACAATTAACAAAAAGCAAAAAAAAAGGCTTCTAACACTAGCTTGCTCTGTGCATTTTCTATTATATATGTTATCTTTTTTTTTTATTATATAATTTAAAGAAAAAGTGTCATGCATTAGGCTAACTGAGACTTGTCATTGCACTTGCATATCTTTCCTCATTTTGTTGATTTTGATTGCTTCCATTGCCCTCATTCGAAAGTCGCTTTGGATAAAAATGTCTGCTAAATGACTAAATGTAAATGTAAATTACTAATTTGCTGCTTGTTGATAAAAAATAAGGTAGTTGTTTTTGTAGTTGTTGCTTGGGCATGGGGTAGGGTTAAGGGATCTAGAATATGGTCATGCTGAAAATTAAGCCATTAATATGCACTTTATAAGTACTAACAAACAACTAATATGGTAGTAATATGCATGCTAATAAGCAACTAGCAACTAGTTAATAGTGAATAGTTTTCCCTAATCTAAAGTGTTACCATCGTTTTGTAATACATAAACTATTGTGGCGAGCTGAGTAGTTCTTCTTAGCTGAGCTGAGTAATTACTTTTTACTTGCAATACAGTAATCTGATCATACAGCATGTTACCCCGATCAGTACCTCGTATCTATCCAGTAATAAATTGTTATCTCATTAATCAATGGCTGGATACTCTATCAGTGTGCACCATGATCTGTTAAGCAGTGCCACCTTTAATTTTGTAAGTGATAGTGATCAATTGTTTAATGCTGGTCTGTCTCTCAGAGTCCAAGTCAACTGATTTTTAGTCTCTTAAGTGGTATTGCTCATGGTCAGACTGCAAACAAGTACCTTTGAGGTCTTGCCAAACTTAACATTCCATTATCATATTAATAGAGACACTAAATTTAAACATAACACATTAGCCTGAGGCCAGGAGGAAGCCAAAAAGTACATCAAGCATCTGTTGAGGAGAAACAACTATGAACTAACTCATATGCATAATTTTAGGTATTATTAATGTCAGGGTTGTGCGAGTCATCTAATATGTAGGAAAGAAGGAAATGAAGTCGATGTAAACAGGTGCTGCCTGTGGAATTAAGAAGGTTCCTGATTAAAGGCGTCAGCTGTTTAAATGTATCATTGTAAAAATAACTTAAATGACTCACTTGAAATTGAAAGTGTTTCTTCGTAATCAGGACAGAATGACTGGGGAAATAGAGAATTATCGTAGTATAATGATACAAATGTTGCTTTAATGCAGTTTGAGGTGAATGCACATTATATTGCACATAATTATTTTCTTGGCTGCCTTTATCTGAGACACTTTGTGAAATAAAACCCATTCCAAATGGCCTGAGAAAAAATGCTGTGAAAATTAAATATTGAGAATACAGTGAAATGCTATTTAACAAAATTATACCATTACCAATACTGCTGAAGGAAAAAAAAAATAATAATAAATAAATCCTTTCAGGACATTAATGCGGATCTTGTTCTGGTTTGTGATTTTGTTTACTTTGTTTTTACAATCATAATTCAATAAACACTGCACCCTCTCCCCCTCTATCTCTCTGAGATCCTGGCAAATAAAAGATTATGCCATAATAATTAATTAAGTTTTATTTTTGGATATACATAGATATATAAGATGTATTAATTACTAAACATATAAGGTATGTTCTTGCATGTAGGTAACTGAATGTATGAATTATTTTAATGTACAGTATTTTTGAATAAATGCATACCCCTGTGAAAAGTACACTTTAGCATGCTATTAAATAGTATTTTATAAAGACTGTTTATTAAGGAAAATAATATATTCAGTATTCAGTTAGCTCTTATAAGCATATACTTTCAGTGTTTTCCAACACTTAATGTTATGTCATTTGCAATGAAAATAAAATTTGTTATAGTTTAAAATTATATACAAAGCAGTTAATTAAACTTAAGAGTGCTTATTTTGACCCATATGAGTAGGACCTAAGTACATATTTATATTGCATTTAATAATTACTTATATTGTTTATATATGTTAAAGTCTACTGCCAAATAATGTTAATGTACTGCTAAAAATATACTTTAATGTCATTTCTATTGAAACATGCATGTCATATATTTAAATTTGTTTGTGATTACACATTTATAATGGCATCGCAATTTAGTACTTTTAAAATATTTACTTTACATTTAATATCAAAGAGTATAGATAAAATGATATAATAATCTACTGTATACGTGCTTTAGTATGTCAACACATCAGAATAAAGTCTTTATAGCATGGATTTATTTATTTATTTATTTTATTGTGTACTTTAAAAAAATATTTTGACATTATTACGAAGTGCACTTTTTAAAAGTGCACTTAAGTGCATTAAGAAACATTAAGTTTTTTTTAAGTACACTACACGTTTACATTCAATACAAGCAAATCTGTTTTTCACAAGGGTAGAAAAAAAAGATTTTCACATTATCAACTTATTGATTAAAATAAAGACTAAATATATTGCAACAAAATGGTACTGACAACTTCTGAGAAAAGTGACATTTGTCTGCCTTTTTTTATCTAATGCTATGATGTTACTGCATTTTAAATATGGCTTAAGTGTAAGGTTGAAAATCTTTAGTTCTCGTATAATCACTATGCCGTCATTACAGTCATTAAAATGAATTACAAAATATTAAAATTCCAGCATCCACAATTAGAACAAAATCTGCAAAATTACTAAATATGTCTTACTTTTACATTAATTGTCTCTAATCTGCTGTTAAAAATGTTACTCTGCCCCTTTAATGACCCTTCAAATGTCCCTAAGACGTTCTCACACCACTGTTCAGTGCATATGGTGTTAAAGCCGTCACAATATGCAGGAGGGGACAGATCTGTCACCTCTAGAAGAGTCAATGCAGCTTTGTCCAGGCTTCTGGGTGGATCCCGTCAATCACCTACATGAAGGCCACACACCATGTAGTGACGTGGATATAAACAGGGTCTGCGATGATTCATCTGGTATTTGCCACCCTCAGGGTCTGGCACAATTCGGAGGAAGTCGAGAAAGGGATCTTCTTATTTAAATGGTGACTTTGGAAGATGCCAGGGAAAACTTGTGTAACATTTTCCTCTCTGCGAAACAATTCTGGGCAGGAATGAGCATGGACGCAGCTTGCCAAAATGAGTTTGCATGTCATTCCTCCACCATAACAAGCACCTACAGTGTTTCACCACATGGAAATAACCATGAGCTGACCTGCTGCAGCGTCTCCAATGAGTTCCTCTGATATGTGGCAGACTGCCTCATCAGTCAGTGCGGCGGGTACTGAAGAATACCGCTGTCTGTGCTGTATGTTGTCAGCGCCGCTGTGCCACTCTCTGCCAAGGGCGTGAGCTCATCACAATTTATCAATCACATTGAGTCCACATTAGGTTGATTTGATGGGAAAGCAGCCAGACTCAACCATACATATTTGATCAGCATTTGGGCTTCTACTTTCGTCTGCCTCTCTTCGCAGGAATATTGATACCAGCGTCAGTCTCATCAGTCAAATGGACAGGACAAGACGGCCCCGAAATATGGCGTCCATTTGGCGAGCCAAGTTGTGAGTGTCTTTAGTTTGTGTCTTGTGCAAAATTCTGAACTGAAGAGTTCAAATTATGGGTGCACCAATAATACATTTCACCACAGATAGCGATATCCGATTATTCAGAATGACATATGCCATTGTGAATGCAATACCGATGGTTTGGTCATAATGTCTGAAGCTTTTGTGCTGTTTATTTTACTTTACTTTACTTTACTTTACTTTAATGTTGTTTAATGCTTAGGCAACAGTATGGACAGTATACGATATTACACAATTCGATTTAATATTGATCCATTTGAAAACATTTCAAATATGGAAAGGAAGGAAAGAAAAAAAAAACTCATAACTAACCCAATCATTTTGTACATTCCTGTAATATTAAGGGTTCAAAATAATAACAGAGACCAAACTGTTATTTTCACTTGCTATTTATTTTTATTAGATATAATAATCACACTCAAATAAAGAGCTGTATACAAACATTTATTTTGCACATAGTTACACTCTAAAAAAAACAATCTCTAAAAATAGGGCACAATATACTGTATAATTTGAAGGAATGTTTCCGTATTTATTATTTACAGGTGTTTTACCAGTATTTTGAATGTTACACTTCATTGCATTGTATTTTTGAGTTAACAGAAATGTCCGTACAATTAATGAATAATGTCGTGTGTAATGAGCTGCCAGTACTTTTTCTGTTATTTTACGGATTTATTTTTTACAGTGTAGTTCTCATCTTTAACAGTAATTAATGGTAAATATGCACCTCTCTAGTGTGTTTATAGCTAACTAATGAACTGTGAACACTGGATAACTTTCCTGAGGTAAATGTATGTAAGTGACATTTTATTTTTGGATACACTTTATTTAAGGTGTCTTTGTTACAGTGTAATTATAGATTTAAATAATGAGTAATATTAATTAAAGGGATATTTCGCCCAAAAATGAAAATTCTGTCATTAATTGCTCACCCTCATGTCGTTCCAAACCTGTACGACCTTCGTTCATCTTCGGAACACAAATTAAGATATTTTCGATGCATTCCGAGAGCTCTCTGACCCTCCCATAGACAGCAAGGATCCTAACACGATCAAGGCTCAGAAACATAGCAAGGACATTGGTAAAATAATCCATGTGACATCAGTGGTTCAACCGTAATTTTACGAAGCTACGAGATTACTTTTGTGCATGAAGAAAACAAAAATAACGAGTTTATTCAACAATTTGTCTCCTCCGTGTCACCCTATTTTGGAGAATATCACATACGTAAACAACGTATGCTGTTCTGTGTCAGCAGCACCGCACACAGATACACTATTTACATAATTTACGTTTTGTTTTGAATGTAAACAACGTATCTGCGTACATACGTTGCATATGTTGATTACATATGTGATACTCTCCAAAATGGCGCTATAGGGTGACGTGGAGGAGACGAATTGTTGAATAAAGTTGTTATTTCTTACGTTTTCTTCGCGCACAAAAATTATTCTCGTAGCTTCGTAAAATTATGGTTGAACCACTGATGTCACATGGATTATTTTACCGATGTCCTTGCTACGTTTCTGAGCCTTGATCGTGTTAGGATCCTTGCTGTTTATGGAGGGTCAGAGAGCTCTCGGAATTAATCAAAAATATCTTAATTTGTGTTCCGAAGATGAAGGAAGGTCTTACAGATTTGGAATGACATGAGGGTGGGTAATCAATGGCAGAATTTTCATTTTTGGGTGAACTATCTCTTTAATTACATGTACTTACTTTATGTTTAGGGTTTGGTTTAGGGTTTTTGCATATAATTATGCATAATTTTGTGCTAATACTAAGTATTTGTATCATGTGTAACAAGGACACCTTAAAATAAAGTGTAATTGCATGAGCGATGATACATTGTAGGAAGTTGTACTGCATCTTTAAAGGGGTCATATGATGCGATTTCAATTTTTCCTTTCTCTTTGGAGTGTTACAAGCTCTTGGTGCATAAAGAAGATCTGTAAAGTTGCAAACACTAAAGTCTCAAAACCAAAGAGATATTAAATGCCTTGTTTGTAATGGGTTTTAATGTTTATGCCTCGTCGCTCCGGCTGGACACGGCATCAGCAGTATGTGAGGGGCGTAACATTTCTGTCTCACGCTTGAGGTATTCGGCCAATCATAACGCACTGGATAGCTGGCCAATCACAGCATACCTCGCTTTTTCAGACCGATGAGTTTTGTAAAAATCGACGCGTTTCAAAAAGGCGGGGCATAGAGGAGAAACAATAATGTACAGTATGTGGAAAATAATGTGTTTTTTGAACTTTAAACCGCATAAACACATTTCATTACACCAAATACACAAAATAATGTTATTTTTAGCAGCATCATATGACCCCTTTAAACACCTTCTGATGTTCATTCATGTTTTTGACTTGCAGAATACAATAGGACATTGGCTGTTTTAAACGATTAGACGATGTCCAGCAGTGCAGATAATTGTTTTTATTTGCTGAAACTGGTTATTGGCTGATACCTAATTAAAATGTTTAGAAACAAGTTGAAAACATTTTTTTTTTAATAATATTTTTTTGAAAATAATTTTTATTTTTATTTATCTAAATGTTCAAATGTTTTGTCTTGGTTATGTAAGTGGCGTATAAATGCTTTGTGTTAACATTTTGATTTTACTATGTTACTAAAGACCAGATAACTTTGAACCAACATTCTATTAACGCTAGTTTTCTAGTTAAAAAACAGTGTAATTAAATTGTACCTTCTCACATTCATATATGAATTTCAATTCTGCAAACGACTTCCTACTGCAGTTCAAATTCTGGAATTGAATTGGAATTTAAAAGTCATTCTTAGTTCACTTATGAGTGCAGCCCAGCCCTGTGCTTGTGTGATGTGAGAAAAGTGTTCATCAGATTGTTTGACCTTTCTTCATTCAGTGTGTGTTATATATATATATATATATATATATATATATATTATATATATATATATATATGTGTGTGTGTGTGTGTGTGTGTGTGTGTGTGTGATCAAAGGTGTATTGTTTAGACAGTTATGTACTGCAACATTTTAAGATGTGGCTTATTGAGTGAAAAATGTGGGTGTTGTGTTGAAGTGGTTTATGGTAAGGGTGACAGAATGGGGCCAGATGGCAGATAAGAGAGTTGCTTGATGGGAAAATGTGCCTTTAGATCATATTGCTCACTAAAAAGAACATACTGCCACTAGATTTGTAAGTGCAGAATATTTACCTGCTCCGCTGTACTCAAATGTTTAGAAACAATTTGAAAACATATTTGTGTTTAATGTATTTCTAGGCACACATGCAGACTTTGAAAGTGACTTAATTAATGCTGATAAAGACAACGTTTGAGCTGAAATAGTTTATTTTAGAAGTTTGAATTAGCGTCTTAGGGGGGACTAAAACTGTTTTATGATCAAATATTACATTTTGCAAGATTTAATGGAACATCACAGTGTGAAATCATTTCAAAGCAACCTTTTCACAAGCATGCGTTGGGTAGCTTTGAGTTCCATCATTTTAAAACATTTGAAAACTTTCAGGAAGGCTGCATTTGCATGTGGAAAGCTGGCTCAGTTTGAGCATGAGGAAAATCTGTTGTAATGTCAGAGGGAGATCCACTTTGGAAGCTCATTCATTGGAGTCTTTATGCTGGATTTCTTTGCTGGAGAACAATGACAATACAATATTGAGCAGAAAACTGCAGAGAAATCTGGAAATCGTTTTATGTGACTCATACACGCTGTCAATTTTAATGGTCCTGAGAGTTTAGCAATAGTTTGAGCCGAGCTCAGGTATATGAGTCTTCAACTGTGATGTACAATTAAACAAAGCAAAATGCAAACAAGGAGCATAGATTGCTAGGCCTAGAATATTGTATCGGCCAATTAATAGTATCTCTGCTCCTGAAATTCTCATTTTTATGAAATACACAATAGGTTATTATGCTATCACTATTCTGGCTGCTCAGGACCACATAATTGGTTGTTCGCCTGGGGTCTGTGTCACAGCCTTTCAACTACTCAAGTGAGTTTCTCAGTTGTGGCTTATTTTCTCACAATGATCTTAAAGGAATTAGTTCGAACCAATGATGAAGATTATGTCATTATTGACTCAGTCATGTTGTTCCAAACCAAAATGACTTTCTTCTTCTCTATGAAACACAAAAGGCAGCTTTTTGAAGAATAGCTTGGCTATGTTTTTAATATAATGAGCACTGGAGCTTCCAAGCTTCGAAATGAAAAAGCACATAAAAGTATCATTAAAGTAGTTCATGCAACTCAAGTCACATCTCAAGTCATTTATGTGAATAACAGGCTGGAATTTAAGTCATTATTCTCTCGAAATCTTGACACCAGCTCTAGTTCTCCTTGGCACATTCATGAAAAGTTGTCGTAAACAAACCATTCTTTTAAGTTGAATCATTGGAATACATCATTTGATCCAATTCATCCAATTCACTAAACCAATCTGAATGATTCATTTACAAATCCAGTTCTCCAGATCGACTGACAGACTCAAAGATACACAGTGGTTAACAGTTTTCTGGTGGAGAAGATTATCATTTACATTTCACTTTTTTTCTCAGAATTGTTAGATGTAAATTTGCATAAAAATATCATTAAAGTAATTCATGCAACTCAAGTTATATCTCAAGTAATTTATGTGAAGAACAGACTGAAATTTAAGTCATTATTCACTAGAAATCTTAACATCAACTCTAGTTCTCCTAGGCACATTCAAGAAAAGTTCATGAAAAGTGTCTGATTCGTAAACAAATCATTCTTTTAAGTTGAACCAGTGAAATAAATACTTTGATCTAATCCATAAAATCTGAATGATTCATGCTTGAATCTGACTGATCCGGTTCTCAAGATCGACTGCCAGACTCAGAGATCCACGGTGGTTGACGGTTCTCTGGTGGAGGAGATTATCCATAAATAATGACTTAAATTGCATGACTAAATAATGATTTTAATAGACACCATCCATTTAAGCATGCAGGTCCAACTCCAAAGTCCATCCAATATTTCAAGTGTGCTGTTTTAGTGCAGTCGTTGACGACCATTGGGTTTCATAAAAATGGACTCTCTCACTCCGTCTCTTCATTTTCTGCAAATGGTCTTCGATGTAACGAGCGAAAACTCATTTACCAATAATTACACGAATCACCATTACGGTAGCCAATCGTTTGACCACTAGAGCCCAACCTTCCCGCAGACCATCATATTACCGCAATTACCTCTTTGTCATAATGCTGTTAGACAGAGGATCTATGACGTCTCAACAGGTTAGAGGTAATCTTTCACTTGATTTCACCACCGTCACCCTTCTATGATCTTCAACCTTCCTCTGTATCTTCCATCCTCCCTCCCCAGCATCATTCTCCTTTATCAAGGTCTCTTATCAGTTTCTCGCTGGAGAGTCTTTGAAATATAAATCAGGTCTCATTATCTCCCCCCATTACAGTCCCCATGGTGATAAACGCTGTATCGAGGACATCCTTGAGAGGTAATATCATCTAATATGCTTGGCGAAGACTGGGGAGGAGGAAAATGCAGATGCATTTGGTGGCGGCCGCCTGCATTGAGGCAGAGGTGTCGGTCTTAGACAAAAAAAAAAAATGACATGCGTGAAGAAATATGTAGCGGATATGAATGTTTCATTTCGCAGGGAGGTCTCCGAAAGAAAAGAAAGATCTCTCTGCTCCGTTGAGCAATTGAAATAAGCTGAAAGACTGCTGAAATCACTGGGTAAGAGTTTTGTGTGAACTCAGTATTGCTGTGTAAAATAACCTCCATTTGCAATTTCACAAAGAGGAAATTGTAATAGAGTGAAATGCATTTGTTTTGCAAGGTTCTAAAAATATGTTTGCTTCTGATTAAGGCTTTTGTAAAGGGTAAAACTCAATTCTGAGAAAAAGTTATTAATAATGCACCAGTATTATTTCCATGAGGGAGTATAGCATGAGGTATTGTGAATAATACAGTTGATTTTATGACAGACGCACTCCAGCTGACATGAACAAACCTGATGTTCTTGTTATCCAGCAAAACCAAAGAGCATCCTGCGTTTCAATGGAAGCAAGGAAATCTGACCTTTTGTACAAAGATAAAAAAAGTGCAGATTTCATTAGTGCAGGATCTTACTGCAGGCTCTTACAATTCACAGTTGTGACATAATTTTATTTTATTTTTTTCAGAATCATAACCTTATATGTGGGTTTATTTTGTTTGTATATGTAACTAGTAAATGTAACATTTTGTCTTACAATTAATTTGATTTTTAGTGCTGTCAAACGATTAGTCGCGATTAGTCATAGTTTATATTATATATAAATATATTTAATAGAAACATAACATATTTTTCTTAAATATAAACTGTATTGTATTTATATATACATCATAAATATACACAGTACATACTCATATATTATGTAAACAAAAAAGTTTATTTTGGATGTGATTAATCATGATTAATCGTTTGACAGCACTATTTATTTATTTATTTATTTATGTATTTATTTATTTATCTTTGTTGGGAAATGGGTTCCATTTAAAAGTTGGTTTATTTTTCTTGTTTAATTGAACAATCAATCAATCAATCAATCAATCAATATGGTCTCAAACCTTTGGACTTTTATATATTTATATTAATTCCTGAAAAAATGGCATAGTTGGATGCTTTGTTATATTTCATTGCATTCAGCACAAATATTTTGTGTTTAAATACATGTTTAGTTTTTCATTAATTTAGATATTTAATAATAGTTCATAATAGTTGATTTAATGTTTATCCATTGTAGCTGAGCATATTTATCAGCTATCCAGGTAAAACACATCACTATGAACAACTTTACTGGATTATATGCATGGAAAAAGAGCTAATCACCATCATGTTTAAAATAATAGTAACACTTTAGAAGCAATTATGTTTATAAAGCACATATTGATGCCTTATTCCGCAGATTACCTTGCTACCTATTAATAAGTGGTAATTTGGAGTTTATTGAGGCAAAAGTGAAAACTTTTTATGAAAACTGGTCTCCAAACTAAAGTGTGACCAAAATAATTATGTGATAAATGTCTGTGTCAATGTAAGAAGGAATGCCTTCATTTTATTAACTTTAGAATGGAGGGGAGATGGTGAGAAAATGATCTTGGTTACTGTAAAAAGTCACCCACTTGTCATTTTCTCCATGAAACAATGCTGGAATCAGACAGCAATATTAATCATTCAAATTAAACCATATGGTGTGAACTATTACTAATGAGCAACATACTTCAGTTGGTGGAAACAAAATGATAAGTGCTTGGGTTTTTTTTTTGGCAGCTGTGAATATTTCATATTTTAAAGTATGTATGAAGACCACCTGTTCCAGCAGCTAAATGATTCACACAATTTCTTGATTTGGCAAATTCCCATCTATCCCTGTAGTCTGTGTGTAGTCTACTGTTAACGGGCTAATTTTATCACCACTCAAAAGTGGTTGCACTTCATTTTTTGTTACAATAGAACGACGACAAGTCATACATTTTTGCAAACAGTATTTGAATAAGAACAAGATAATAAGACAGCATATATTCTAATTATCCTGATTTAAATGTTTAATTACTATTAATTAAAAAGAAAAAAAAGCAGGACATATGAAAACTTATGCAGACCACATTTATGACAATGCAGACAGTGCTGAGTAGTAACTGATTACATGTAATACGAATTATGTAATCAGATTCCAATAATTAAACACTTTTAATTAGAGTACTTTATATGTTTGTTTATGTAATCAAGAGATTCCCAAACGTTTTTGTCAGCCATAACAAATAAAGCATTTCTGGTGTTTAAGTGATAAAATTATTCTTATTTTACATGTTCATGATTTATTAAATTATTACAGTAGCTTTTTTTATCAACTCACAAACCTATTACAGTTCTTACATTAAACCCATGGAAAAACCATGGAAACCATTACATTAAACATGTAATGTTTAATTTTTTGATGTTGATATACAAAAAAAATAAAAAATAAAATCATTGTTGTACATTTGATATAGTATGTTTAAACCGAGTTAGATAAAATGTAATCTAAAAAGTAGTCAAAATACATTACCTAAAATGAGTAACCTAGATTACAATTTTCATCATGCAATCTGTAATCAATTTGTAAATAATCTACCCAGCACTGATCACAGGTGCTTTCAAAGCTTTATAAATGTTATCATAAAAATACGTAATTCATTTGTAACTCATTTGTGCAAGATGAATCTCCTGTGCACTTTGCAAAAGGAATGCTATTTGTTAGAGTTGCTTTTCTAGATCACTCCAAATCAGTCACTCATGACTGTAAATCTTAGTTTGGATGCAAGACATGTAGAAAGCAAAGTTTTGCAACAGTGGCGTGATATATAGGTTTAGTAACACCCACTTAGTTTATGCATGAAACAGTCCGATTTTCTTTGCAATCCATTTGAAAGACAATAATCCCATTCAACGCCATCCAAAAAGTCATATTGAAAGCTATTTCCTGTGTTTACTTTGATCAGAGTTTCTCCAGCAGTGGTGCGCATGTAGTGACTCTTAAGTGAGTCTAAAAAGCAGCTAGACAGGCTTCAGTCAATAGAGGCGAGAGCAGAGGTATCAAGCCCAGCGTCCCTGGACAGTTGAGCTGAAGAGGTAAAGCGGAGTGCAATTCCCGCTGCCTGGCCGCGATATATATTTATTGCCTGAGAAAAAGAAATTCCCCGAAGCTTCAGCAAGGCAAACACAGCTAGGAGCTACATGACAGTTTTGATGTCGTGTTGAGTCAAGAGCTGCCGTTTCTTCTTTCATGATGACGGAAGTAACAGAGAGCCTCCTTTACTGCCTTATGCATAAACACTATTGGAAAGTTCAATTGAGGATAACGGATCGCAAGAGTTGGGATCACAGAAGGCGTAACCTCTGCTTAGGGTGCATATGCATGAGCAGATGTCTCCCGGGGCCTTATTAATTGAGTGAAATCTCAATCATTCTTACATCTATTTGCATAACCTTATCATATTTGATTTTTGTGCTTGAGGGCATTATTAAGGAGCTATCTGTCTATCTCAGAGCACCTATTAGTGTACCCTTTCAAATTGAAATTGAATTTCCTATTTCTCAATTAGAACAAGACTCACACTTTAATCAGAGTTTGGAAGGAGGCTTTGATACTTTTAATTCACATGAAGATGAAAGAGACAGATTATATTCGGAAAGGTGTTCGTAATACTAGAGAATTGATCGTTTGAGATCACTGTGTAATTCATTTTTGGAAATCCATTTAATTTTCCCTTTTTGAGTGTCTTCTTAAGAAAGTTTTAGAAATATATTCATGAAAAGTTAATAGTAGTGTTAACGTTTTTTTTTTGTTTGTCTCTGTTTCATGTAATGGATTTCTGTAAGTGACAGTGACTTTGCCAAAATGTCTGAAAGTCATTTTGAAATCTAATAGATGACAGTCCATTTCAATTATTGTCTTACACTTAATAACACGCTTTTGTCTGTAACAGTAAAGACTTTATCAAAAGTTCAATGTTAGTTCATAATTCTTTAAAAAAGGCTATTTTAATGTTAACTATCTGTAATTAATTATGTTTTTATTCCATCTAAAATGAAGTAGTTCTCATATTTCAGTGTATTGTACTTTTCATAAATAAATAATTACAAAATAACTAGCTGGAGTTTTGTGAATAAGAGATAAAACCGAATACAATTTGAATGTGCTCGGAATTTCAACAGGCTTTCCAAGAAAATAATATTTGCTCAGAACAGATGTGGAGGCTGACATTAA
Source organism: Sinocyclocheilus rhinocerous (assembly GCF_001515625.1). Taxonomy (NCBI): domain Eukaryota; kingdom Metazoa; phylum Chordata; class Actinopteri; order Cypriniformes; family Cyprinidae; genus Sinocyclocheilus; species Sinocyclocheilus rhinocerous. The sequence goes on along the minus strand of NW_015664989.1, from coordinate 802,270 downwards.
AAGATATTCCTCTTTGAATGTCAACACCTGATTATTTATGTGCTAAAACGCTTCAGATTTAATCATTAATTAGAACCCTTGGCACACAGAGGGTCCTAAGCACAGCTAAACATCCCCCTGAGAGGCTGAAATCACATTGTTTTTCTATGGTTAAAGAGCTCTTTACAGAGACTGCAAGATCCCAGTGATGCAGAAAAATGTTCTACATATAGGTTCACCTCTCTTAAAACCTTTTGTATTTTAGATTATAGATCTTTAAAGATAAACATTAATTAACATTATCAAATTAAAATCCACTGGTGAGCAAGTGATAATAAATGTATCCAAATCTGTTCCTTTGAAGAAACAAACTCTAAATCTAAATCTTGGAGAGTGAGTACATTTTTAGCAAATTTTCATTTTTGGGTGAACTATTCCTTACTAACTTAATTCATTAGGAATGTATCTATTATTTCTGTACATTCATGCAGCTTTTTTTCCAACCTGGTCTCATGGCAAAAACGTACCCGGGGGCACATTTTCGCGAGACGCGAAATACGTACCAATAAGTACATATCACTGCAGTTTCCAAAAGAAATGAACACTAGAGGCAGTAAAACTCCGACACCTTTTATTCCTTTTCACACACATTTACAGAGTTTCGATTAATAAAGCATAATTTCCGCACAATTACTTGAAGAATATCATGTTATGACTTCAAAACAATTTTAATATGCTGGGAGATTTGAAAACTGATGCTTTTGAATGTTAGCATCACACATATCCAGCTTCATATCTATGGGTTTTCATAGACGGTAAGTTTGTTCGGTAGCTCACGGAGTACAGAGACGTACTTGAGAGGTGCGGTTCGACAAAACGGTTCAAATCTGCATATAAGTAAGTTCAAATGACACGGTTGCATCAACAAATGCGTTTTTATATCAGTTTTGCATTTGTTAACTAGGCGCGTTTCCATTACCATTCAAATTGCGCAAATTGAAATTGCGAATTGAAAATACGCCTAATGGAAACGCGTCAAT
>NW_015664989.1:795214-797312 GCF_001515625.1 Sinocyclocheilus rhinocerous | reverse complement strand
TTTTTATATTAGTTTTGCATTTGTTAACACTATCGGGTAGGTTTAGGGTTGGGTTTGGTGTAGGGCATATTTCCAACACGATAGAGCATTAACTTTTAGCGACAGTCCCCGGATATTTGAATTCTGAACCGCCGCAATACGTACCTGAAGCAACGTAATAAAAACACAGCAATACGTACCTATATCAACGTAATAAAAACGTGCCAGGGTTCACGTATTGAACCCGTGTTTTAGCGCCACTCAGTGGACATTTCTCTTCGAAACTGTGGCGAAACGTGCAGTAAGGTACGTAAAAACGGTGTTGTAGAAAAGTACCCAGAAGTACGTATTTTTATGAGACTGGGTTGTTTTTTTCCCATCTGTCATGAATGTAATGTACTATGTTTAAGTTAATCAGCTGTAGCTGATGCTTAATGTCTAGTGTTTCAGTCTGATTTATCATGTGCTACATTCATAGGACTGTGATATAGTTTTACCAATGGAGGATCCGAAATGGAGATTTTCCTTCCCCTAGTGAACGTGAAAAGGGAAGACCATTTTCTGTTTTCTTAATTAATACTTCATATTAATTTTCAGAACCACACTTCCTCGGCGACTGGTTCGTTAAGTTTCAGAAATGGTGATAAATGAGTATTAAGGGATTCATTTGCATGCATTTCAGCTGCTGAGGTGTTAAAGCACCTTGGATGGAACAGAGAAATTGGGTCATTGCTAAAATTTACATTGTCCTCTTTTCTTAAATAAGAATAAATTTCACTTCTTTGCAGTGGCCTCTGTGCGCCTAATACTAGAAACTGACCAAGCACTAATTCTATCAATAAAACATTACAAGTGGCTTTTATGAGTCATTTATTTGTATTTAATTCAATTCAATTTTACTCTGAATCGAAAGGCCAAGTCTCAACTAATTTATAGGTGATTCTACAACCTACATCCCTTTTACACGGTGAAATAGCATGCAAAGTCTCTTGTCAGAAACTGAAGCCAGCCGGTAATCCTGATAAATCCACAGATTTACAAATGGTGCTCAGAGGATGACCTTAAAGGTTATTATAATTTAGCTGTTCAAAACAAATCCTCTGACAGATTATTCATTACCGATGTCTCCTAATTAACCCAGCTAAATAAAACAAGAACTAATCAGGGCGCAAACCGTGATTGTCATTTCAAAAGCTATTGACACAAAACGCTCCAGATAGCTGTTGTTCTCTCTGCATTTACTAACAATAGTTGCATTTCACACATTCAAACGGAGCTAACTGCCAACGGTCTGGGCAGTGAATTGTGGAAATGCCAAATTAGGAACTTCCCACCGCTATGAGATCCATTATTAGGACAGAGAAAAGCCGAGACTGCGCGCCGCACGGCTTTGACAAGCAGCCAGCTTTTCAGAACCAAGGACAGCTCCCTGTTGCTATAGACCAAAGAGAGAGCTCCATTTTGGATTCCCCAGGACAGGGAGGAGGGCTTGCCTTTTTCTGGAATTCAATTAAGCCGTGTGCCGCCTGCCGAGAGGGTTGAGGGAGACCAGCACCCAGAGAGGATAGACATATTGCAATAATACCAAGCAATTAAACATAGGGCCTCGATGGTATTTTTGGCCCCTCTATTTAAGTGTGCAGAGTTTCTCCCAGTGTATGAGGGGACTCTTCCTTTGGGGTTCGGGTGGAATAAAAAGCCTTTTATATGAAGCATAAAAGAAGGCGGAGAAGCTTACTAGCGATGATCGGTGCGCAATAATTCTCGACCTTTTAAGACGCAGCCATAACTCTCACTGATGTTATGAACTACGACAATAAACCTCCACTTTCAAAACCGCAAAATACTGTAAAAGCTGCAGATAATGCTAGGGAATAAAATATGAATTGCAAGATGACAGGGTCAAAATCATCCCTACAGAAAACAACGTAGTGAGACACATCAAAGGGAAGAAGAAAAATAGGAGCAAAACAATAAAGCAATAAGCTACAAGTGTACTATAGTGCTTTTACCATGGCTAATGGGTGTTCTTAGGCGCAACACAAAGTGGAGTAAAATTGTGTATAGCTAGAACGAGTGTGTGTGTTTGTGTGTATATATATATATATACACACACACA
>NW_015664989.1:786527-793316 GCF_001515625.1 Sinocyclocheilus rhinocerous | reverse complement strand
GCAGCCAGCTTTTCAGAACCAAGGACAGCTCCCTGTTGCTATAGACCAAAGAGAGAGCTCCATTTTGGATTCCCCAGGACAGGGAGGGGGGCTTGCCTTTTTCTGGAATTCAATTAAGCCGTGTGCCGCCTGCCGAGAGGGTTGAGGGAGACCAGCACCCAGAGAGGATAGACATATTGCAATAATACCAAGCAATTAAACATAGGGCCTCGATGGTATTTTTGGCCCCTCTATTTAAGTGTGCAGAGTTTCTCCCAGTGTATGAGGGGACTCTTCCTTTGGGGTTCGGGTGGAATAAAAAGCCTTTTATATGAAGCATAAAAGAAGGCGGAGAAGCTTACTAGCGATGATCGGTGCGCAATAATTCTCGACCTTTTAAGACGCAGCCGTAACTCTCACTGATGTTATGAACTACGACAATAAACCTCCACTTTCAAAACCGCAAAATACTGTAAAAGCTGCAGATAATGCTAGGGAATAAAATATGAATTGCAAGATGACAGGGTCAAAATCATCCCTACAGAAAACAACGTAGTGAGACACATCAAAGGGAAGAAGAAAAATAGGAGCAAAACAATAAAGCAATAAGCTACAAGTGTACTATAGTGCTTTTACCATGGCTAATGGGTGCTCTTAGGCACGACGCAATGTGGAGTAAAAGTGTGTATAGATAGAAAGATGTGTATATACTGTATACATATATTCAAAAGTTTGGGGTCTCAGTGTTCACCAAGGTTGCATTTATCCCATCAAAAACACAATAAAACAGTAATAGTGTGCAATATTATTACACTTTGAAATAACTTTCCATTGGAATATATTGTAATGTAAGTTATTCCTGTGATGTAAAGCTGAACTTTCAGCATCATTACTCCAGTTTTTAGTGTCACATGATCCTTCAGAAATCATTCTGATATGCTGCTCAGGATGTTGATTCAATGATTATTCTCAATGTCAGAATCAGAATCAGAATCAGAATGAGCTTTATTGCCAAGTATATTTACACATACGAGGAATTTGTTTTAGTGACAGATGTATTATCACGGTTGTGATGGTTCATATCTATATGGACACCATGCTATATATACTGTATATTTTTCTTTTGATTCTTTGATTAAATAAATGGTGTTATTTTAATTTATTTTTTTAAAGTCAAAATCTTTTGTCACAATTTAAAAGGTTTTACGGTGACTTTATCAATGTAATGTGTATTTGCTGTATAAAAGTTTTAACAACAACAACAACAATAATAATAATAATAATAATAATAATAATAATAAAAGACTCTTTACGCAGGTCACACAATTAAAATATAGAGTCTGAATTGTGATTGTTAAGATTTTTTAAGATTTTATCCACATTTATTTGTTCCCAAAGCAAATGTAACCCTTGTCAGGAATATATTTACACATCAAAGAGAGGCTTTAAACAAACAAACCAATGAATAAATAACAGCAATTGAGAACACGTACATATAAACTGTAATATATATAAAAAAATAAAAATAAATTTTGCTTGCTCAGTCCAAATCACTTATTTTGGTCAAAGCATAGCGTGACCTAGAGGAGGAAAAATCCTTAGATTTCATTATGAAAGAGATAATTAATCAGCATTAGAGGGTAATATTTCTGGTGCTTGAAATATTGGAGTGGGCTGAACCGTCTTGCAACATTAATTAAAAACAATTGGCATTAAAAGCCTTTAAAACTATGCTAAACGAATCACAGTGTCAGAGCACAGCACGACTGATTATTCTCAAGGTGAAATGGGATCGTGGGATGTTTCTCCAAGTGAATTCAAAGCAGAGATTCAGAAGATTCTGAGGGGGTTTTGTGCTTGCTTTGCTTTTGCAATTCATGAGGCTGCAGCTCAACCATCATGCAACTGAACTTCGGAGAACGTGTGAGCAGCTTCCTTTGAAGCTCCCTGATAGCTCACAGTCTGACCCTCACGGCTCACTCAGAACATCTTTAACAAATCTTTAACCAGCACCTGTTCAGCAGCAGAATGGAGGTCAGCGTCCTCACCTCAGCAGGACCACTGGATGTAAAGTGAATGTTCACAAGGGCTCAGGTGGCTCATCTTTAGAAACAATTTGCAGGAAATGCAGATGTGCAGCTGGAACTCCCTCTAGCATGGGTCATTTCCTTTCTGGAGGCCCGCAGGGCTAAACACGTGTCTTGCATTCAAATGACAAATCAGCAGCAATGAGATGTTGTCAACAACCTCTGCGGTCCACTTCGTCTCCTATCGGCTCTTCAAATAATGCATTCGCAGACTTTGATCCAAACTTGAATTGACTATTGTTACCTTTAAAACTAATGAACACTTATTTATGGCACTCCTAAACTGAGGCTTTTGCTTAATGAAATGGATCTTCGTTTCACCTGCTAAGTTCAAAGAAAGAATGAGAGCGAGCCTTAATTGGCTGCACTTTTACAATATTTTGTTGTCTAATTCCTCATGTGCACAGGTGCTGCTCACATTACCATAGCAAAATTAATTGCCGCTATACAGCAAATGCTTCTTTGTTCGGAGACTAACAACAGATAAAGATCTCTGTAAGAATCTGGGTCCACTGAGAGATACAGTAGGGGGGAGGGTGAAATAGAGCTTTCACTACAGTCTGAGGTATAAGCTTTCATCTGTGGGGAAACGAAATAACAAGAATATGTAAATAAAACATTAAGGTTTTTCTTCAGCTATGGAAAATGTGGGCCCTGCAATTTTTTAAATAAAATAAAATAAAATAAAATAAAATAAAAAACTAATTTTCTACAATTTGTCTAACAGTGGAAGTACATGCAACATTTTTTTTTTTACCATCATAAAAAAAGTATCATTTCTACAACATATTTCACTAATCATTTTGAGGTGGAAATGGCAAAAAAGATACTCCGTTGCAATTTTATGCATAATTATTGCAGAATTTGACATATGGACATATGTTTTTGAATGGGTGTTTGTTTTGATCATTAATCATTCATCCCTTCATTTTCCAAGCTGTTTGTCTTATTGGCTCACAGGGAGTTAGTCATAATAATTTGTTTGATAATTTTACCATAATCACTAATAGATAGATTTATAATTGATTTTCATATTTGCATGTCTGCTCTGGGACAAATAAAGCAATAGACTGTATGCTTAAAAGTATTGTAATAGTAGAATAAATGTAAAGTAATTGATGACGACAAGATAATAAAAAAAAAAAAAAATGTGACCATACACATGCAAATACAAAGAACCTGTAACCTCCATCGAACCTTTCCATTGCACAAAAAAAGTTCTTTATAGTGGAGAAAAATAAATACATAAATTATTTATTTAATTTAAAAAGGGTTCTTTAGATTATTAAATTCTTCCCCCCCAAAAAATGGTTATTTTAACAATTAAATGTTATTTGGGGAAACCCAAAATACTCTTCTATTGCATTGCTATGAAAAACCCTTTTTGGAACCTTCATTTTTAATAGTGTATGGGGAGGAAATCAACCCCTGGGACAAAAAAGTACTCAAAGACACACTCATATTCCAACACCATTCTATTTACCACATTAAAATTTAGCACATTTAATTTCATTTGGCACATTACTGAAGTGAAGAAACCACACAAGAGACTCTGACAGGTTTCAACCAATGCTGTCATTTCACTGACTCATTAAAACAAAAATCCCAACAGGTACAGATGTGCAGTTGTCCTGCTTATGTTGGCTCGTTGAGATTCGATGTAATGTGGGCATTTACTGAACTGTGACGTTAATCATATGCCACCACAGCCTAGTGAAAACTAGTGTATTTTCCTCAGCGAAACGATTAGAACATATCAAATCAGTCGATGATCGCAGACATGATATTTTGAGCCATTATGTGGGTCATTAAGTTACACTCTCATTAGCACCCCGCAATTATGGGCGATATGACCGTCTGCTGAGATCTCCCATCCGACTGTCACGGCTCTGCAGCTCATTCAAACTCACTCACTCAAAATCTCTTCTCTCAGAACTCAAAGTCGTGTATGATATAACACAACCATCACCACGTGGGCACCAGAACTAAAGAATTAGAGCAGCTCCCATCCACAGGGTGTTATTGACCTTTCCTCTAAAATCGTTTCTATTTTTGCTGATGTGCAGCGTGAACAAGAGAGTAAATCTGAGCAAATGCCACAGTTTAGCCTAATTCTGACTCTGACGCATTCAGAAACCGCAGCCGAGCTACATGCAGAAGGAGCAATTTTGAGGGATGATGCCCTGTTAATTCAGAGTTCAATTACTAATTAGTCCAATAAGTGAGAGGTCTCCACGGATTTACAGGCCGATCAATTCAATTAACAATTGGATGGCTGGTGAATGCATTGGTAAATACCCCTCATACCTTGGGACCAACTCTGATTGCTTTCCGGTAAAGTTGAAGATATAAAGAAAAGTCAAAAATCACAAATGTGCCTGTGAGGTTTTCTTTGTCTTTATAAGACCTACTGTCACTTGCCTACTTTATGCTTACAACAAAGCATTGCAGTTTCAACAGGTAGACATGTTTTGTCCTTGTCAGCCCTCATGCTCTTGTCTCATGTCTTATTTTAGCGTCATTGAGTTATTATTATTATTATTATTATTATTAGTAGTAGTAGTAGTAGTAGTAGTATTTGTATTATTATTATTATTATTATTATTAATAGTAGTTGTAGTAGTACTATGTCATAATATTTTGAGAGTTTTTTATATTTGAATTTGTTTAATACCTATTTATTTCAGTTTTATTGTATAGTTATTTTAGTACATCAAATTTAACTAAGTAAAAATGAGAAATGTTTCCTTGGCAACTAGCTTAAATAAAAGTTTGTTTGTTTTATTTATTTAGTTTAGTTAGTTAGTTAGTTAGTTAACCTTGTTGTGGTGTGTATAATATTAGCACATGCATATTTCTACACAGAAACTTTTTTTTTGTATCTGTAACCTTTCCAAAAAAGAAAAAAAAAAGAAAATTAGTGTTTAAGGTTTAAGGAAGTGTTTCTATTTGCAAAAAATGCAGTATTTTCTAGTCAAGCTCCAGCACTTTAATTATGGCTTGATTATTTACACAGTGGCAAGTAATTAACAGGTTGTCTAACATAATATAACACAACGGGGTGGGGAAAAAAGGACTTAAGTTTATTGATTGATTGATATGTACTGAATATAATTGACATCTTCAGTGATTGTGTTTTTAATTGTGTTTTATAATTATCCTATCATATACAGTGTTGGGCAGTAACGCATTACTTAGTAACGCGTTACTGTAATTTGATTACTTTTTTAGTAACGGAGTAATTTAATGCGTTATAATTTTCAAAATAGTAATTAGAGTATAGTTACAAGCCGAGGTCTCTATACATTACTGCCGCGTTACATTGCTGACAGAATGCAGTGTTTTATAATCTAGAGATTGTAAAAAGGATGTAGCACACGCACTGTTGAGTCCAGTGCCAGTGGATTAGAGACCTGCTCTCCCGCGAGACCCGACGTAACAGAGTGCGGCGCGGGACAAGACTTGAAGAGACTCGTGTGTGTGCGGGATAAAAAGAATAAAATGATTCACGGGACTCCCGCAAAATAGAAATATCTAAACATAAAATATCTAAAACAAATAAATTGTTATTCATCTATTGCAGAAAAGCAACATGAACTAATATAAAATATAAACGATTAGCAGGTGCAAGCATATGCAGAGTTTCTATTTAGGCTATAACACGTGTTCGCAGCGTTGAGCAATGCAGTGCTGAAATTTGCGTGCTCACGAATCCTCTCATTATAACACACAAATTGTAGACATTATGAAAGATTCATTATGCATATATTTATTGTGTTATAACAGAGATTTGTGAGATTGCGATGAACTGAGATGTCTTTTAGAGATTATAAATGCAGCGTTCTTTGCTGGCATTCTGCCATGCCAAACCATGCATGCAGTAGCCGCTTGCTTTAGTTAAAAATAACAGTGTTCTGTGAATGTTGATGCTTTAATAACAAATATTTATCGGGAGCGTGTATGCTGGGATTTCATAAATTTAATGGAGAAAAAAGTAATCTAACTAGTAATGGAACTAATTACTAATTACTTTTGAAATAAAGTAATAAGAACAGTAACATGATCACTTTTAAAAGGAGTAATCAGTAATTTGATTACATTTTCAGAATAACTTGCCCAACACTGATCATGTAGTATATGGAGACTATAGATAAATAAAATGTACTGCATAACAGGAATGATTTATCACATATTCCTTTTAAGAAAACTAGAACACTAATCTGTACACCAGACCAGTCCATCTTTACTGTATAATGTCAAATATAAAAGCATATTCATTATAAATACATTATCAGTTTTTCAGTTTACTTTACACACAGTACTATCATTGTTCTCCTCATAATCATTCACAATGGACTGGGTGTGCTATTATTTTGTGCCCTATTTGCCTTTATGTGTGGTGCCCTAAAATAAATTAAGTAGTCTATTACATTGTGTTGACATTGTAATGGCATTGTTCCATCAGTTCCGCTATCTGCTGAATAAAATGCCGAGAGAAAACATAATGTGACTGTCATAATTATTCCAATTGTTCTCTTTTGTCACTGCAGTTAAGCTACATTAAAACTATAAAGCACATTAAAATGGCAGGAGCACTATAGCTTTTACCTGTCAGCAACTGTACCTTCCTCCTGATTTTATTTATATATGTCAACCTGGTCTCATAGAAATACGTACCTCTGTGTACTTTTTGTGCAACACCGTTTTACGTACCTTAATGCAC
>NW_015664989.1:767690-786444 GCF_001515625.1 Sinocyclocheilus rhinocerous | reverse complement strand
TTCAAAAGTATCAGTTTTCAAATCTCCCAGCATATTAATATTGTTTTGAAGTCTTAACATGATATTCTTCAAGAAATTGTGCGAAAATTACGCTGTATTAATCGAAACTCTGTAAATTAGTGTGAAAAGGAATAAAAGGTGTCGGAGTTTTACTGCCTCTAGTGTTCATTTCTTTTGAAAACCGCAGTTATATGTACTTATTGGTACGTATTTTCGCGTGTCGCTAAAAAGTGCCCCCAGGTACGTTTATGTCATGAGACCAGGTGTGTGTGTGCACACCAGCTGCCTTGGCTATTATCAAATATGAATTTACAGAAAATATTACTGAAACTGAGAAGGATCACTATTAACTATTCTATTCACTATTCTCACTATTGCTTATTAGCATGCACATTATTAACATATTGGCTGTTTATTAGTACTAATAAAGCACATAGTCTGCATGACCATATTCTACATAATACCTAAACTTAACAACTATCTTACTAACTATTAATAAACAGAAGGACGCAAAAGTCCTAGTTAATAATGGTTTGTTAATAGTAAGAATTGGACCTAAAATAAAGTGTGACCACTTTATACATAGACAAACATTCTACTTGACAGCATTGCAAAAATGACTCAGAAATGTTAAGTTAGTTCTGAAAAAAAGCTCTAACAACATCTGTTTCCTAATATCACTTGCTTTGACATTTTGTTACCTAATGCAGTGACATTCAGACATTTTAAGCATGACCTAACCCTCTCAATGCATTCAAAATCTGCATATACCTTTTGCATTGCCAGGTCAGTTTTGTGCCGGTGGAACTTAAGCTTATAAAACAACTTGATTTCAATGAAATCCATGTGGTTTCTGATTAATTACTTTTTAACCTGTGAATGTACAAAGATTGAAGTTTTTTTGGTTTAAGTTACATTGTTATTACCAAGTTATTACGACATTAACCAACATTTTGATCATTAAAAAAAGAGATACATTTATTTATTTATTTTATTATAATTTTTTTTTATTATGCATGAACTACAACAAAACTAGTATGATGCAAGGGGGAGAAATGTTTTTAGCAATACATGTGGGAAAGTTTAGTTTCTTTGATATTTAGAAGAACATAAAGAATAAGAATTCCCAGTATGAACACTATTGAGAACCTACACATTATTTCTGAAATGTTCTTGTATGAAAACATTTGGCTATCATATTTCTTTTCTGGGAAAACATACTTTTTTTTTTTCTTTGAAGCCTACCTTGTGCATAATAGACAAGGAGTGCAACAGTCTCATTGTTCTTCATTTACCTCATCTACACAACATTACCAAAAAATGCCACCAAAACACAGCACAAAGATCATGATGACTCATTTAGTCAAATCAAACAAATCATGAACCACGTATGGGCTGCATTTCTGTAATGCCAAACGTGGTTCGTGATTTGTTTGATTTGACTGACTGAGTCATCATGATGTTTGCTTTCTATCTAAGGGTGATTGGGCCCTATAAATACCACATTTACAACCTGCAATCCGTAAATTCCCCTCACTGTTGATAAGGTTTTCAGTGAATCTCCTCCTGGTGGTCTTGTGAGTCACAGGGGGCACCATTAGTCACTGCAAAGGAACTTTTATGCATAATTCATGGCTGTTCCTTACTCCCTCCCCAACTTGGTTGCTGTCTCCCATACCACTAATTTTAGTACAAAAATAGCTGGAGGGACAATTGTTCTGCTTTAAAAACCAAGAGAAAAACATTCAGTTCCATATTCATTTGCGGGTGTCTTCTGCTTGTGAAAGTAATGGAGGGTTGGCGGGGGCTTTGAAAGGATTTTAAACGAATGTCAAAAAGAAAAGAATATTTCTAATCTCTAGCTTCAAAGGCAGCCATCTGAGGTCCGCCATCTCACCAAATCCTGCTGCAATGTGCAAGGTTATTGGGAATTATTGATTGGCGTCACTGCAACATATCTACATCAGGCAGAATTTTCCTTTGGTTTCATCTCCTCTTTCAGAATCATTGGTTTTATTCTTCAGTGCTGATACATCTAAACAGTTTCCATTTTCAAAACAAATGACTCGCCTCCTGAAAGTATTTTTACAAGGTAATATTATCATGCTCAATGAAGCTAAGTGCCTGTGATAGAGCTGGGGGATGTACATGCACGCATGTGAGGAATATAAAGCAAAGTGCCTGCATGAAGCTCTTTGTTTTGTCATTATGAAAAGCTTGCTTCTCAGAAGTACCTTTGATCGTCGGGTTTTTGAGTACACCAGGTCCTTGATTGCTAGTCCAGTTGACCTTTTATGTTCTCTGTTGTTGCACTCATCAAATGTGTTGCCTACATACTGGGTTTTAGACTTGCGTTTGTGTTTTCACTGCACTGATGTTCCTCAAACATTCTGGTTCTAGTTCTAGCTCTAAAATCCACTTCCACTCTGAAGTCGAACGATAGCTAACTTATGACTGTCAGTAATGTCTGATCCATGAATAAATCATTATTTCACAAACACACAAACCTGATTCATTTACAAATCAGATTGATCCGGATCCCTGGTTCAACTCAGTGAATCAAGGCAGTCACAGCAGCCCACCGAAGGGGGAGATTTTCAGTGAACAACAACTTTCCTTTCAGTTATATAATAGCTTATTCTTTGGCAAGCAGAGTTATTTCCTTCTCGAAATACAAGGTCTATATTTGTAAATCCAAGTTATTTTTATCTATTGGCTTTTCTTTTCTTTTCGTGGACAAGAAAGTCCACAGAGAGAGAGAGAGGGGGAAATAACACTGGAACATGTTTCATATCCAGACGTTTCTTCTGTGCCACATCTCAGACAAACCATATGCCGTTGTGTATGCATATACCTGTCAGCTAATGGAAATGGATGTCATTTATGACAGTTTGGCATTTAAATAAATTTTGCAGGTGGATCTCCATATAATTGGACTAATGGAACTACTGGAAGTCATTGTTCATAAATGCTTGTTCATTAGTTGACTTGGCCGTCTACTAATTTATTACTGGAGAGAATTACAGCATGTCATAAAACTACATGGCACAGACATATAATGTGAATTGGAGGAGGCCCTCAGGCTCACCTTGTTACCCATGATTCAGTTTAGTGCATGTGAGGATGCTTGTGTTATAAATCAAACAGAGAAAAGGGACACTTCCGGCAAGGTCTACTTTAAGTACTGCTTTATTTTCCTGTCCTAGCCTTTAATTTTATTATTGCTTTTAGCTAAATTATCAGACTGTTTTGAGCATGACAACTGAACTTTTATTTTCTGCTGTATTTTAAGGTTTCTAATCTTTTCAAAATTAGGGTGAACACATTTGTAACCCTTGGTTAATCAACATTTCAAAGTAGTAAGATGGGGATTTGCACTGCTTTTTGAGTTTTGTGGCGATCCAATGTTACAACGGATTGGTTAGATGATTAGCCAATCATGAACTACCTCAGAGATTACCTCATTAAATATTCATCCACTTTGTACAGTCACAGAATTTTTCTTGCTTAGTTTAATTGTCAGAGGAAAAAAAAAAATACTAATTAACTGAAGTGATAAAGAAAAAAAAAAAGCATTACTGTTTTTGTAGAACATTTCAGAAGATTGAAGACAAGCACATACATTTAATCACATACTGTACAATGTTGTTAACCTCATAAATATGCAAATAATATTATGCAAAGATTTTCAGATGTACAGAGTGAAATCTCCAAACTCAAAATTAATTACTAACCAATCCGAGGATAAAACATGAACTTGTGTGAAACATGAAACTAGTGTGAAAAGCCCATTTGTTACTTTCAGTGATACAAACTGCTTGTGTTTCCTATTTTCATTATAATCTTTTGACTTGAATCCGTATAAAAATGCACAGAATTTATGAACGTCCACATCAAATGTGCACAGTGAAATCGATGAAAACAGCAAATGTAATCATTAAAGAATTTACTTAGCTCTGTAATAATTTGCTTTTGACAAATGTGATTTGGCACAGAATGTATATGTTTAGGATAGAAATGATATCCAGCTGGTTGAAAAGCAGCATTACCAATGTGTGATGTATTTTTATTTGCTAGCCAGGAGACTTGATATTATTGATGAAATTGGGTTTTTGCAATCTTTGAAATACACATGCTTTGAACGTATGGGGATGAAATGACTGTGCAAACCTTTAAGTCACATAGAAGCTCATTTCTCAGAGCTCTGGGCCTAGAGATTGGAAATGAGGTGTCAGGTATCTTCCACGGCACTGTTTAATGTAACAGGATGACACTTGTGATGCCGCCCAATCACAATAAGTGATTATTTACACTGTAAAAAAAATCAGTAAAATTTACGGTAGAAAACCGGCAGCGGGACTGATCTGAAGGCCCTGGCCGGAGTGCTGTTGATAGCTGTGTTCAGAAAGGGATTTCGGGGCCAAGGTCTCTCTCCAGAGTCAGGTGAACTCTAGCCTCTCGAGTGGCCAAGACCCATTCATTCTGTTTCAAGTAATCTCTTTGATGATTCACTTTGAAGAAAAGTGACATATTTGAAACTACTCCACATGAATTTAAAGCAGTTAAGTCTATGTATGTCTCCCATCCTCATAGGATTCCAAAACTCAGCAGGAATCGCCTTTTACACCCAAATATTAATTGATGCTTCGTCCCAAATAAGATTACTCACCATTTTTGACTTCTTGACAAAATCATCAGTGAGAATTTGGCTCGCCAGCTCAATGCCCCTGGGTCACAATCCATTAATCCTGATTTAGGAGGCATTCAAAGCATCTCTCTGCCCCTGGAGGAAGGGAGTAACACCTAAAGACAGGACATATGAGGTAAATTGGCATTTATTAGTCCCCTCTGGCCTTCGGTCAGTATTCAGCTCATGATGCAATTGACCCAGACATTTAATTAAACTCCCCAATTAAATTCTCCTGTTGTGCTCTCATTGGGCCAACGCAGAGATAAGAATCCACATTTCAGGGGCTGAAAGCAGGGCCATTGTGCTGGAAAACGAGCGGATCCCTCTCCAGAGATCCCGGCTGCAAACATGCCCTTTTGTGGCAGACCATTGAGTGACATTAGGCCAAACGTGCGTTCAGGGGAATGCACAGGCTGCTGTGATCGTTAAATCATTTTGGATGTGATGGATGTCTTCTCCATGTCCTCCAAAATGACGCCCCGGAGACAGCAATACATAAAGAAGACTGGGGGTAGTTGTCACATGGGGACGTTGTAACAAGGGCATCATCTTAAAAAAAGGTGTGTTTTCGCTAGCAGTGGTGTTTTATGTTGGTTCATTTGGATTTACGTAAGAAATACACATGCATCTTTTATCTTTATGAATAATCCATGACTTTTAAAGCCTCTTAAACCCTCTATGTTGTAGTTAAGTGCCTATACAGAACTTGATTCCAGTCACCCCATAATAATGTATAGATGGCACATGCAACTCTAAATTACATTTTGTTCAGTAATATGCTAGCTAATATTGAGATTTGAGACTGAATGCACAGTTTGGGTGTTAGCGTAAAACTACCTTTGTAATGATGCTTTTTTGCATTAAAAAGAGGATGACCACAAATCAATGAATATTATTTCAGGATTGGCAAGTTGTGTTTACAGCACTCCCATTACTGATACTATGGTAATCAAACCATGTGTCTTTTGATCAACTGAGTTGGAGGTAAAGTTTAATTTTAATTTAGGTAAGGAAATTAAATGCTGTCAAGATATGATCTGGAGGTTGGCTTCAGAGGAATGAGTGCCTTTCTACTTTCAGTGATAAAGCATGTGACAAAACTAAATAATAAACAGAGCTGCAAGCAGCAATTATGGGCCCAAGCACACCAGATGCAAAATCAGGAGCTAAACGAGCATGGAGGTAGCATCAGAGCATGGTTGTGATTTGACATATCAGGTTTCAGTGCAATAGTCAGTAGCGTGCCCAATATATTGCAATAAACACAATGCGTGCATTTGGCGATGAGTTATATGTTGCAAATTTGAGATATAAATGTCTTTTGTCACCGTGGTCTGATGATGATCTGTACAAGATCATGTGATGTGATCTTGGTGAAGATCAGAAAACTGGTGTAGAAGGAGTTAAAAAAAAGTAGGTTTTTGACAGACATACATAGGGACAGTTTTACTAAACAGGGCAAATTAGCGCGAGAGCGCAATTCCAAAAGAGTGCCGATGGGCGTGGAAATTTCTGCAGGTCATTTACTAACAACGCGCAAATTAAAGAACACAAACGCAACATCTCATTTACATATCGACCAACGCAATATACCAAGCGCAGCGCAAATTAGCGAAGTCGCAATTAAAGAATAAAGAAATAAAAAAGCCACAGTACGTTGAAAAGAATCGGAAAAATGAAGGTTTGCTAGCAGTTTTGATAGACCTGGTATTGCGTGACTCATAATGGGGGGTTCCAAGTCATCTTTTATTTCCTGAAGCAAATTAAAAATAACATGGCTTGGCAAACGATACGTTTGGACAATGTGTTCTTCTTGCTTTCTAAATAAATTAATGCATGTGGAAAAAATCCTCTCCCTTCTACCATGCGCTCTCTGTTCTCGGCGATGCCTCCTCCAGCAACAATAATTGCAGCCATTTCAAACGCAAAATAGTTTAAGACATGCTTTATTTGAGCGTTAAATAATGGCGCAAATGCCAGTAATTTGACGAGCGCAAACGTTAGTAAAACGCGTTGCGTGATTCATTTTAATACTCTCCTCCCATAAATTTTGTGTCTAAAGGGGAAACTCCTACAAATGCATATTCAATAAGGTCAGGCGCAAAAATAACTGTGTCCACGCCTTTTCAGCACTAATTTGTCACTGCGCGTCTTTAGTAAAACCTGACAGTACTATTTTCATGCCAAAAGACGATTTGCGCTAGCACAAGCTTTTAGTAAAACTGGCCCTAAATGTCTGACAGTGAAAAATTGTGTATCATTGGATTTTTTTTTAATACAATAATATAATACAATAATACAATAATGAAAAGAAGTGAGATGCATGGCCGTCAGCTGAAATTTCCAAATATTAGCAAATTTGTCATATCGTTTGACCACTAGCTAGAGCCAGCCCTAAACTGTGCAGGCACCATCTGGTTTTGCCTTAATACGCTAAAGTGCTTCAGAGATATCACGTCCATTTTTTTTTTTTAGGTTGTCAAATTTGTTCATGCATTATTTCAGAGCAGTTTGACTAATAAAGTGAATTTATTGGTAAAAATGCAAGTGCAATGTCTTAAGTGAACGTAAACAGATATAAAAAAAAAAAAAAAAAAAAAAAAAATCGGATATAAATAGACTGCATTTGGTCTTGGAGTGTAAATGCAGCCTAATAGACCTGCCACTGTCTATTTTACCATTAATAGTACTCAAAAGACAATGCTGACACTGGATAACTTTAACAGTTTTAATATGCCTCTACACATACTGAAAAACTTAAAAAACTCTTTGTTCTATCACTTGTAATGTATTTAGTTCAGTCTTACAGATTGTTCTCAGTATTACAGTATTATAGACTGTTAACTTGTGTTTTTAAAACAATGATTAATTGTTAAATTAAAATACTTGAAGGCTAAATACCATTGTTTTAATTCATTATTGATTGTAATGCATTCATTATTTAATATATTATTAATTCATATTTAAATTAGTAATTTTATTTTATTATTAAGAATAATAACATTTTATTTGTACTGACTTTTGGTACTGTGACAACGCTATTATAGAGCCATACAGAGATGAAATTATTATAGGTAATATTTTGATTTGGGCCAGTTAGCAACCACACATAACCTTGTTCAAATCCCTAATTCATAGCATGAACAATAGTGATGATTCTTGCCTTAACAAGCACCACACAACACAATAACTGTTATTGTGTAATATTTTTTTAAGCACCATGCAGCAACATTAATTATGTTCTTAGACCAGCATCTCTAATTAAGTGTTAATTTTGAGCGGACAAAAATAGCCTCCTGGATACAAAGCACCACTAATGAATATATTTATATTTCAGAGCAAAATTCAATGCTACTGTTTTCTCTTTGTGACTATGATGAAAATATTACATATTCAATATTGCTCCTCAAGGTGTGACTTTCATAATCAGATATCTGCATAATCTTGAGTCTGTTTTGATTCTTAACTTATTGAACATAATCTTAAAATAGTTGGCTGAAAGCCTTGCTTAAGGCGAACGTTCAAGAGACACACTCTACGAACATATAAGAACAATGTTATATTTACCCTGGAGTCAGAAAGAGCTGCACAACTTGTTTCAACTAGAACTAAGACATTACAGGTGAAATGCTTGTAATTGCCTGCAGCCAGTTACGACTGTGTGTGTTTAAATGTATGAAATGTCACTTGTGTCTTAAACACTGGTTCTGCTTTCATGATTTCTTGCTGTGTGACTGTTCTTCAGGCCAGTGTTCATTAGGTAGGTGGAGAAAACCCTTAGACCTCCCTGTCCTTTGATCCTGTCACACTGTCCTAAATGCTGCCGGGAAATACACTGTTACCCTTTAGAAAAGAGGCGGAGAAGCTCCTGGAAATGCCTTTCAGTGCCACAGACTTAAAAGAGTTCCCGTATTAGTATCTCCCCGTGGCATACCAAGAGAATGGAGCTTTGGAGGTCCACCGAACCTTTTTTTTTTCACTCTGATGACGACAATTCAGTCTTCTTGTAAGATGAAAGCGCATGCTGTCTTATTATGTTTGTTTTATTTTAGTTCCATATTAGTACTACAGTGTTTTAATCACAAAATACTGTATTACAAATGTTATCATCTTTAATGTGACCAAGGGGAGTCTTTTGGATGTGCTTATATACAGTAGTATGCTATTAAGTGCATTAATCAGGAACAATATATTCAGAGGCCAATGCTCTACATTAGAGCAGTTTTGTTCATGCATGTTAAAAAATGGGCATTTCATATAATGTCAAGGATACATAAAACATGCTTTGATTAATTATGTAATTATGACCTGGAAATGGAATACATCCATATTACGAAATGAGCTTTGAGGGAATGCATTATTTAATAAATATTTGGTCTGATTTCATAATTAATTAATGCATTTTAAATAAGAACGTGAACAATCTGAAGTGTGTAATTTTTGTGTTTTTTTTTTTGTTTTTTTTTCTCTCGCTTGCCTGTTTTTGCACATTCCAGACAGACGGACAGTGTGTGCAGGGATGAGGATTTTTTAGTGACTAAAAAAACACACACTGATTAATTTAGAATGACTCTCATGAGTAAGTCATTGAATTATTCACTCAGCCAATGATTCATTCAGGTATGAAACAAGTCCCTGTTTATGAATTAATAATTGAATCATTTACTCAACAGATTCATACAGTAAAATAATCAATTCATTGATTTACATTTAATCATTTAGCAGACGCTTTTATCCAAAGTGACTTACAAATGAGGACAGTAGAAGCAATCAAACCAACAACTGAGCAACTATAAGTAAGTGCTGTGACAAGTTAGTCTAACGCAGTACACGTAGCAATGTGCATATATAATAAAAAGTGGATAGACATAGAGCAGAGAATATAGTGATAGTTTGTCAAGTTATTATTGCTATTTTTTATAATAAAAATGAAGAATAGAGTTAGTAGATAGAATAGTAATAGAAGTAGATAGAATAGAAAAATAATAGAGAATGTTAATGTTAGAGGGTCAAACTATCTATCTACAGTATCTATCTATGATAGTCCCATTACATGACTCATTGTCTGTGTCTTATTCTTCTGTGCCCTGCTGCCCAGCCACACCATGAAGGGTAAAGGTTAAACTCAACCAGAAACAGAGATACATATCAGAAAACCAGAACATGTTGTTTGCAAGACAGCTTCAATGCAGCAACAAAAGCAACTCAAATGATAAGAGACACAGAACAGACTGAAGCAAAACAATCTTTTATGAAATGTAAAAGACAGGGGGAAGGAGCAATGCAGAACAGCAGATGATGACTAGAAAAGGAAATTCCTTCTCATCGTACCATGAGGTTATTCACTGAGGTAGTTTGCAAACAAGGTTTCATGCTGTCTATGGCACTGCTGTGTTTACCTAGAGCAAGCAACAAGCCACAGCAAAACAGATGTGTTTGTGTAATCATTCTAAGTGGAAATACAAGGTTGAAAGGGAGAACACCATTAATTTCTCAAAATCCTCATTACACTAAATGGGACAATTGCTAAAAGGATTAGTTCACCCAAAAATTAAAACTCTGTTTTAATTTATATATATATTATTATTTTTATTTTTTTTTTTTCCCAAATACAAAAGGATTATTTGATTAATCTTCAAGGAGCTCTTTTCCATGTCAAAAATACCAAATAAGCATTTTGTAAGTTGTTCATACTGAGAAACAGACCAAATTTAACCCCATAAACATACTGCATAAAATTTGATACATGAATTTCTAATGCCTCTAAATTATCAAAATGATCAAAACACGATCTTCTACATTCCACCTAAAGTTATCCGATCGATAGTCATTTAAATTACTTTTACAATAATTCTCATTTACTACATTTCTAAATGTCCACCTTACACATCTTTTTTGGGGGGGGCTAGAAAAATCATCTTAAAATATGTATGTGTGTGTGTGTGTGTATAATAATGAAGTCGACTAGTCGCTGATGACGTAATTAATGAACAAATAAGTCTGGAGCTGTGATAAACACCTTGTGCTCAGCTATGGCATATGACACAGCGCTGCCCACATGGCTATTGCTCCTATAACAGCTCATTTTTAACAGTTCTTTTGCCTTTGAGTCGTTATGTTTCTCACAGATTGCTGCTCGTTCTAATTCAGATACAGATAAAGTAGCACAGTAAAAATTACATTCATATGAATGCATTAGTGAGAGAGATTGCATGTGTGAACTAATTCTACCTGGCAGCGTCTCTCTACTAGTAGTGAAGCTGTGGGATTTAGTTATTAAGAAATATATGCTTGAACTTTTCAGTTTCAAAGTGATTTTATTGAGAAATCAGAGAACAGTGTTGACAATACATTTCCGCGCTGAATGATTCTGTGTGCGCGCGATCTGCACGTGATGTACGAGCTATTGTCTGTAATGTGTGTGCGTTACAGTGCAGCAGCGCCTTTTAGTCGGTGCAACCCCTAATATATATATATATATATATATATATGATGTATGTTTATCTGTTCATCTCTCTTTATCTGTTATCTGCATTGCACTCACAATTGCCCCCACAATAAAAACTACAGCTTACAAAGACATTATTGGGCAATATAGAGTGAGTAGTCTGATGTTCTGTTTATAAAAATCAAATTAAGTTACATTGCAAGGTATCAGAATTTGACCTTTCTTTTCTATGTTTGACCTAGAAATAACATCTGCATCATCTTTTTTTTTTTTTTTCCCTGACTATTATTTCAAAAGTCAGTATTTATGGTTATACGGTTTGAAGAGTGATGAACTCCAAAGATGTTCTGACTCGATGGTGATTGGGAGTTTCTTCCCAGTGGAAAGTGAAAAAGAGCTAAGAGAGACATCAGCTGAGATCCTAGGCCTGGCACGAACTTAGGGTGTCCTTAGAGGGGTGCTAGCTCTCACATCCTCATCTTATCAGAATCTAACAGAACCGCAGACAGACTGACTATATGTTGGAGCCCACCGGGCACGCCCGCACCGGCTCGGGCTCTCCACACGGGCCGCAATCAGAAGGTTTTAGCAGAAGACTTAGCAGTAGAAAAACAACATGGGCGGAACTGTGCGTGAGCCTTTTAAGGTCTGAGAAGATTCATGCCTCTCAGGATGGGCTTGTCCAATGAGAAAGGCTGAAATTCCAAGCGGGAGGTTGGAAATACTGGGGAGTTTTATGACCCTTTGTGTGAGAGCATCGTAATTTGCATATGGAACTCGAATCAAAATTACTAAAGATTCTTAGAACACTAATATATTGCCTATGTACCAACATATAATATACACTCTCGTTTAGATCATCAGAAGACAAATTCAAAGAGACCAAACATGGTATCGGTGAGGTTATATTAACTATTGATCTATCATAACACACACACAAAACAGTATACAATTCAAAAGACAATATACAAGAACAGTAATGGTATACACAATGTCCTGAGGAGATGTGTGTTCATTCACAGAAAGGTTTTTCTATGAATTAATTAGAGAAGAGTCCATTTTTATGGGCATTGTGACATTGTGAAACCAGTGATATCAGCATTGGTTGCCATGGAACCAGAGGCCTGTTCTGCCTTTCTGAGGTGTGAGATGCATTTCGGGGGAAGGGTCCATAGACCCTCATAGTTGGTTTGTTGACTGAGGGGTGTTACAGAGTATTTGTTAAATATAATAAATGGTGTGTCTGATTGGTCCAGACGCTACAAATGACAGGAAGCCCTTTTATTCTTATGTAGGCAGCATAATTTCCACAACCATACTGTGATAACTAGCTGTACTTTAAGGTCTTTACAGGAATAATGATTGACGTAAATAGGATGGACATTGTTCATTACTTTCATTTACATGTTTTCAGTAAGTAGGCTATGTGTGCATTCGCTAACACACAGATGGACCAAACACATTAATTTGGACCGGTTCTTGTGTTCACCCAGAGTTGAGTCTTCTAATTAAGTGGAGTGTTGTCGGGATCATTGTGTTAGCTGAAGTGAGCTTTTGACTGTAAACATTGTGAAGGAAAAAAAAAAAAAAAAACAGTGAAGGTAGATGGAGTCTGTTCATTAGTTTGTTGGTTGTAATGGCAGGATTGTATCGCTATTTATGTTTTTACGGGTTGGTTGTTAGCAAGAGACTTGCAAACAAGATCAAGACTGCTTTTTCCGATAACGATGGATCTTATCTCTTTATAGCATTCTCTATGTGTGATGTTATTTATTTATTTATTTTTAAATGTGAGTTTTTCCACTTGTCTTTTATATGAAAATGTAACCCTTGAGATCAAATCGCACATCACTGCATACTATACCATTGTGCGCTATTTTCCTAAATCTCAACCTAATTATCTACATAAGGAATGTGATTTATTTTTGTACAGAATGACCTTGTATTTTTACGCAATCACTGCTTTGCTCATTTGATGTGCAAAGTCTCATTTTCGCTGGGTTGAGGTGCAAGCTTCCAGGGTCAGTGAAGACATTGGTTACTCACTGATGCTCTGTGAATGATTCTGGCAATGACAAGGATATTCCATATAATGAGATTCACCTTGATGCCAGGAGTGTTCAGGGGTACACAATAGGAAGGTGGAAGCGGCAAGGTCAGTTTTTATGCATGACAGCATGTCATTGATAACTCCCCACCTTATTTGTAAAACGTTTGGGAATCGCAGTCCAGGTGTAATACATGATCCAACACTCAAAAATCCCTACTCCTAAAGGAATCCTACTGGAACTTCCTGAGGATCCTAATGTAAATGTTCTAATCCTTTCAAATTACT
Source organism: Sinocyclocheilus rhinocerous (assembly GCF_001515625.1). Lineage (NCBI taxonomy): Eukaryota > Metazoa > Chordata > Actinopteri > Cypriniformes > Cyprinidae > Sinocyclocheilus > Sinocyclocheilus rhinocerous. The sequence goes on along the minus strand of NW_015664989.1, from coordinate 772,971 downwards.
TTCAAATCATCAAAATCAAATCATCAAAATCAAGAAACAAAAAAAAAAACATTTTTAGTGAATTGTTGGCCTTCTGGAAAGTATGTTCATTTACTGTACATGTACTCAATACTTGGTAGGGGCTCCTTTTGCTTTAATTACTGCCTCAATTCGGCGTGGCATGGAGGTGATCAGTTTGTGGCACTGCTGAGGTGGTATGGAAGCCCAGGTTTCTTTGACAGTGGCCTTCAGCTCATCTGCATTTTTTGATCTCTTGTTTCTCATTTTCCTCTTGACAACTCCCCATAGATTCTCTATGGGGTTCAGGTCGGGTAAGTTTGCTGGCCAGTCAAGCACACCAACACCACGGTCATTTAACCAACTTTTGGTGCTTTTGCCAGTGTGGGCAGGTGCCAAATCCTGCTAGAAAATGAAATCAGCATCTTCAAAAAGCTGGTCAGCAGAAGGAAGCATGAAGTGCTCCAAAAGTTCTTGGTAAACGGGTGCAGTGACGTTGGTTTTCAACTTTTCCACGACATTCTAATTTATTGAGATGCACCTGTGTGTGTATATATATATATATATATATATATATATATATATATGTGTGTGTGTGTGTGTGTGTATATAAGACTTCATTATATATTTATTTTTATTTATCTATTTTTAAGTTTGTGTAAAACTTTAATAAATTTGGGGGGGGGGGTCTGTTCACTGAATATCTAAAGCTGAAACTTTAAAATCAAGTTCTTGTGCCCATAGATAAATGACAGAACGCTATGATTTCAAATAGGATCAAATAAAAAGATGTATGGAATTTAAAGAAAATCTTTCAGGATTTTAAAGCTGTGTGTGTGATTTTCTTTAACTGTCCCATTGCAAGACATCAGTTTACTTCGACAAGTATATTTCTGATAAAGCTTGTACAATAACCAACAAAATTCTCACATGTAAGAACACAAAATCCTGTAGGTATTTGGTTTATCCAGTAGGATCCTGTTTGATTCTTTGAGGATTCTTATTTGATCCCATTAGGATCCTTTAAGCCCAAACGCACCAAACCGACTGTGTTGTCACATCATGTCACCTGCGGCTGGGCCATAAAGTTGTTCTTTAACGCACCATCAAGACTACGGCCTATGGTCAAATTGCACATACGTTCTGTGTCCGCGTGAGAGGAAATAACTCTTTCGTCATTTCTATTTTCTTCTTGTGCACTGGTTCACATGCCCAAAAAGCTGCCAACAGGGGTTCAACTAATGTCAAAGGTGCAGAACATACCACAAAAACTGGGCTGACAGATGTTCAAACATTGGTCAGTGTCTGACTATTGACTTGGTGCGTCATGGCCTTTAGGACTGATTCCAAATCATATTAAAATTCCATTAGGAATCCTGTAACCAGTTCTTATGATTTTTATTTATTTATTTATTTATTTATTGCAAGGATTAAAATATTACCTTTTTGTGTTTAAATACTTTAAAGGGGTCATATGATGCGATTTCAAGTTTTCCTTTCTCTTTGGAGTGTTACAAGCTGATTGTGCATAGACAAGATCCCTGAAGTTGCAAAGACTAAAGTCTCAAAACCAAAGAGATATCGGGATTATGGTAAGGGGCGTTACATTTCCGACGCGTGCTTGTTGTGTTCGGCCAATCACAATGCACTGGTTCAGCTGGCCAATCAGAGCAGACTGTGCTTGTCGGAAGGAGGGACTTTGTAGAAAACGAAGCATTTGAGAGAGGCGGGGCATAGAGGACCTACAATAATGTACAGTATTTGAAAAATAATGTGTTTTTTGAACATTAAAGCATGTCAACATATTCTGTTACACCAAATACACAAAATAATGATCTTTAAAAAAGCATCACATGACCCCTTTAAGAAAATCATCCTACAAATGGCTTACTTTCAGAAGCACATTAAACTAGGATAGAAAGAAGTATTGTGACTTTGAAGAAATTATATATTCAGCTCTAAGCTATGACTAAACCATAACTTCACAGCGCTCGACTATAATTATAGCATTTAGCTGTAGTAATAATTTCTTTCCATTTAGCCTACCGGTTTTAATCCTGAATCATCATTCAAAGTCCCTTTCGTGGAACACCTGATTATTGTGCACTAAATTTGGCTAGTATACCATTTTGTAACTGCTCTGAAGGACGGAAAGTTTGTAATTGTTTCCCCCAACAGTTTACTGTGGTGGCAATCTCTCTGTGACTAATTGTTTCCAGTGCTATGCACAGAGGCAAATAATGACCAGACTCACGCCATTAGTGGGGCTTTTAATGATATGTAAGGCAGCTAATCTTTTCTCATTACCTGGACCAAATGCCTGCTGGGATATAACAGTGTCTGCTGGCCGGAACGCAAATTGGTCCCTGCTGCACCGTTTGGACATTCTTTCAAGCTCCCGAAAACACGAAATAGTGTGCCGAAGAAAAGACACGGCTGTAGTAACCGTTTCAGACTCAGTGGAGACCATGCATAATATGCATCTGTGAGCTTTGGCCAGGCACTGTGCAATAAATAAATAAATAAATCCTGTTGCATCCTAGGAGGCTTGATTGTTTTGCACACCAAGGTTTGTTTTTTATTAAAATGTTTCAAATTTTGAATTAATCAGTTTCATTATTTTCCCTCCTGTGCTGCATTTCTTATTAGCTTCCTTTCTTTTTGTTTTTGTTTTACACTATTTATCTGCATTGTGCTCCACAAACTGCACAAAGAAATATAAAGTATTTTGAAATATGAGTTTAGTTTTTTAGTCTTTTTTCACATTCAATATGACTACAGTCAATCAATCAATCAATCAATCAATCACAACAGCAACAATAACAATAACAATACTACTATAGTAGTGTTGTTGTTGTTGTTGTTGTTGGTTAGAATATTCAGTACTACTAACTAAATAAATAAATACATACATACATACATAAATAAATGTATTTACAGAACAGTATGACAGTGTCTATCAAACAAGACTTTAGATAGAGCTTAAATAAATACATAAATACCTACCTACCTACCTACCTACATACATGCATAAGTAAAGTGAACCAAGCTGAGACATGGAAAATGTCGTGGACACATTGCTACGCTTCAAGCCCTGAAGCTCTGAGCTTTTTATTATTATTATTAGTAGTAGTAGTAGTAGTAGTAGTAATACTACTCATAATCCATACAGGTTGGCAGGTCTATATAAATTATCAAAAATACAAATATACTTTTATGAAGGATGAATTCAAAAACCTAATTTTAGCTCAACAATCTGAGGGGCCACGTGTCGCTCTTCTTTCCTAATAATAGTTTGCCTGTACATGCATAAGTAAAGTGAACCAAGCTGAGACATGGAAAATGTCGTGGACACATTGCTACGCTTCAAGCCCTGAAGCTCTGAGCTTTTTATTATTATTATTAGTAGTAGTAGTAGTAGTAGTAGTAATACTACTCATAATCCATACAGGTTGGCAGGTCTATATAAATTATCAAAAATACAAATATACTTTTATGAAGGATGAATTCAAAAACCTAATTTTAGCTCAACAATCTGAGGGGCCACGTGTCGCTCTTCTTTCCTAATAATAGTTTGCCTGTGTCATGTTTGATTCCTGAACATGTACTGGTGCTCCTCATGGTCTAGAGGCAAAAAAAGGTGACAGGAGGTTTCAGTTAGCTTGACACAAAGCCCCTTTTCCTATTATGATGGATCAGGTCTGGGTTTATAGCAACTCTCCGTTCACCTCCGCACGTCTTGCAGCAGCACCTGCTTGATTGCCAGGAATGATGTACAGACCCTCCGGGGGGAGGAAGGCTGCTCTTAACAGGCCTGTGCTGCTACAAAACCATCATGATGGAGGGACTCAAAATCAAGCCCACGGTATATAACTCTAGACCATTCCCGACAATTACTCTGATTGCAAATATCGAAATGACCATTGAAAATCCAGCCCTGAAACTGTCGACAGGTTAAAGTGTAATTACAATAATGTCAACTGATTGGCATGTTGGCCATATCATAAAATATGGTAACACTTTATTTCGATAGTCCACTTTAGACATTATACTAACAGTAAGTAACTTTGCAACTACATGTCAACTAGCAGTTAGTCGAGTATTAGTAGACTGTCTGCTTAACACTTAAGACTATCTTCTAACACTTTCTTTGTCAACTTATTCTACTAACCCTAAACCTACCCTTAGTCTACTCTGAGAGTTAGTAGACATGTAGTTGCAAATCAATTAGAATTAGTTGACATGTAGTTGACATGTAGTTACAAAGTTACTTATAGTTAGTAGAATGTCTAAAGTGGACTATCGAAATAAAGTGTAACCTAAAATATTCATGACATTATAACAATTATTTTGAAATGATTTAATCAACACTATTTCATCAGACACATTAGTGAAGGTGTCAGAAAGAAGAGAGCATTTCAAGAGCTATTATGACGAATTATAGATTAATTTTAGTTGGAGACAATTTGTAGAATTATTAAGATATAATACACAACTTTCTTCACTCGTTTCACACTTCAATGATCTTAGGCTCAATGAAGTCTGAGGTGTTATTCACAAAGCTGAATGATTTTAAGACAAACATGAGGAAGTATTTGACTACACTAAGGAACATTTGGCACAGATGAAAACAAAGGAGGCTGTTTTAGGCTTAAGTTCTTAAACACATTTCCTCTTTGCATACATGTATTTTTCCATTTATAAAACCTCATTTGTTTTGGAATAGTGTCAGCTGACTGAACTCTGAGTGTATTTATTTGGTCAATTTGAATTCCCTCAACCATTTCATAAACTCGTCTTCAGTTTGTATTATTGTATTTAATGTTCAGACTATTTTAGCTGCAGTATTGTCACAAAGCAAGGCCAGACACAACAGGTAAGTGCAAAACAGGATGGTTTATTGACTGGGTAAGTGGATGACGGGAATAGGTGAGTGAAAGGCAGGTGAAAGTCAACACAGTGAAAGGTTCCAGGGTGCTTATCTGAGTTCTGACGGAGAGGATCGTATGCCGGTTACGTTGGAGATCGTGGAGCCGTTTCCACGGAGTCGTTGGAGGATCGTGGGAGGAACAGCAGGTACTTCGTTCTAGGAGAATTTGGCAGAGAGAGTCCAGAGTAGTTCGTAGGAGTGAACGGTAGACCGGACAGTGAGTGACTGTGATGTGTGTGTATTTGTAGTGTGGCTTGATTGGTGACAGCAGGTGCGGGTGATCAGAACTCAGGTGACTGTGATAGGGTGATTTTCCGGGATGGTGACTGAAGTGACTGTGATGACTCCCTGACA
>NW_015664989.1:760729-764661 GCF_001515625.1 Sinocyclocheilus rhinocerous | reverse complement strand
TGACTATCAGAAACTTTGCAAGTATATGTCAACTTATTCTACTAACCCTAAACCTACCCTTAGTCTACTCTGAGAGTTAGTAGACATGTAGTTGCAAATCAATTAGAATTAGTTGACATGTAGTTGACATGTAGTTACAAAGTTACTTATAGTTAGTAGAATGTCTAAAGTGGACTATCGAAATAAAGTGTAACCTAAAATATTCATGACATTATAACAATTATTTTGAAATGATTTAATCAACACTATTTCATCAGACACATTAGTGAAGGTGTCAGAAAGAAGAGAGCATTTCAAGAGCTATTATGACGAATTATAGATTAATTTTAGTTGGAGACAATTTGTAGAATTATTAAGATATAATACACAACTTTCTTCACTCGTTTCACACTTCAATGATCTTAGGCTCAATGAAGTCTGAGGTGTTATTCACAAAGCTGAATGATTTTAAGACAAACATGAGGAAGTATTTGACTACACTAAGGAACATTTGGCACAGATGAAAACAAAGGAGGCTGTTTTAGGCTTAAGTTCTTAAACACATTTCCTCTTTGCATACATGTATTTTTCCATTTATAAAACCTCATTTGTTTTGGAATAGTGTCAGCTGACTGAACTCTGAGTGTATTTATTTGGTCAATTTGAATTCCCTCAACCATTTCATAAACTCGTCTTCAGTTTGTATTATTGTATTTAATGTTCAGACTATTTTAGCTGCAGTATTGTCACAAAGCAAGGCCAGACACAACAGGTAAGTGCAAAACAGGATGGTTTATTGACTGGGTAAGTGGATGACGGGAATAGGTGAGTGAAAGGCAGGTGAAAGTCAACACAGTGAATGGTTCCAGGGTGCTTATCTGAGTTCTGATGGAGAGGATCGTATGCCGGTTACGTTGGAGATCGTGGAGCCGTTTCCACGGAGTCGTTGGAGGATCGTGGGAGGAACAGCACGTAATTCGTTATAGGAGATTTTGGCAGAGAGAGTCCAGAGTAGTTCGTAGGAGTGAACCGTAGACCGGACAGTGAGTGGCTGTGCTGTGTGTGTATTTGTAGTGTGGCTTGATTGGTGACAGCAGGTGCGGGTGATCAGAACTCAGGTGACTGTGAGTGAGTGACTGTGATGTGTGTGTATTTGTAGTGTGGCTTGATTGGTGACAGCAGGTGCGGGTGATCAGAACTCAGGTGACTGTGATCGGGTGATTATCCGGGCTGGTGACTGCAGTGACTGTGATGAATCCCTGACAAGTATTAAATTACATTGTACTTAGCTTTTCATTTTAAGAACATTCATATTTAATTTCTTGTGATAAATCCAAATTTGAAACAGTGAGGTTGATGATAAATCCCTGAGACTTACAGAGAATCACTGCATGTTTAATTATGATTACAGTCAGTCAAAAAAAAACATACATTATTTATTTATTTAAACTATCACACTTTACTACCATACTTTTTCTTGCTTTCTTTCTTTCTTTCTTTTGCAAGGATGCATTAAGTTAATCAAAAGTGACAGTTAAGACATATGCAATGTTCCAATAAATAAATAAATGGATGGATGAAAATTACAAAGATTTCTGAAGGACTGGATATATATAGACTGGAATAATAACTGCAGAATATTCAGCTCTGCATCACAAGAATCAAGTGCATTTTAAAATGTATTCTAACAGGAAACAGTTATTTTAAGTTGTAATACAATGTCACAGCATTACTGCTTTTTACAGTATTTGTGTTCAAATAAATGCAGCCTTCGTGAACATGACACTTATTTCATACCGACCCCAAACTTTTGAACGGTAGTATAGTTGCAAAAAGGCCCCTGAATTTTTCCTTAGCTAGAATAAGTTACAGAGATGGTTATATGTCTCCATTTCTGTACAGTATCTCACACAAGTAGTTGGTATTCCAGATCAAACGGTATATGTCAAAGGAACAAGACCAGCGTGAAGTGAATCTGCCTTGTGTCTGCTTTTACACGCCTGATAAAAGGTGCCAAGTAAGTGGAAAGGGCATTTCTGGCAGATGGGCACCTGCCCCCTGCTGGCTCTGTCTCCAATATGAACATATATCGTGCAATCAAAAACTTTGCTTGCATCATTTTGGCACTGACTGGCTAATAGTTCATGCATGCTGATGTACATAATGCATGATCATGCCAAATTTCCAGGGGCTTTGTTATTTTGTATGCGGTTTAATAGATTGGCGTGTATAACAGGAAGTGACCCATAACAAAAAATGAGTTACATTTTACATGACATACTCAACTTAATGGGGTGCAACAAAAATGAGATTCATTACTATCTGGAAGAATCGTAATGCACAGTTGGTCACATTTAAATTCATTTGATATGTATAGTGGGTGATATTATGAATGATGTAAAACATTGTCAGTTCTTTTCAAACGTAGCTTCTTGTATCTTGCATGTATTAACGGTTCACCAGTGAGTTCTTGAAATGGCTGAGCTGTTAACGCAGATTCAGTTCTCTCGTGGAGGGAAATATTTACAGCCCCCACCATATGGCTCAGCACATATGAAATATAGATGCAGTGTGTGTTTATTGGCTTGCTGTGTGTGTTAAATGTGCTGGTATGAGGGCACTGAATGCAGGAGATCACCGCTGACCTTTCCATTAATACTGCTGTTCATGCTGCACACACTGAGCTCGATAGTAAGTACATCATCACATGTAATCTTGAAACTGTTTTCCAGTTGTTGTTGTGTTTTTTTTGTTTTTTTTTCTCAATTCAACCTTTGCCAAAATAGTTTATATCAAAGTAATATATGTTTTTAAATGCCAGCTGGTCTGTTCATTGTTGTAGAACCACAACATCCCTATCGAGCTCCACAAGGAATTATATGTTTAGTTTTAGACCATCTATTTAGCTTTTTTTTTTTTTATGTATGTATGTATTTTTGTTTCATAATATGTGTGGCACCGAAGTGATATTCACTATGTATTTCTATTTAAATTTGTTTCACAATATGCATTACACAGAGATGCTATTCATTATATAAAATATTTAAATTGTAAAATAAAATCTAAATTAAAATGAAATGAAAATTAAATTGTGCTTACACTGCCACGAAAAGGCCACACAACATTTATTCGTTCATATATCCATTCATTCATTTTTTTATGTGTGGCAAAGATATGCTATTCACTATAATTATTTAAAATTATTAAAAAATGAAGTTGAAGCTGAACGACTACAAAACATTTATTTATTATTTTAAATGTCAATAATTTAATTTAATTTAATTTAATTTAATTTAATTTAATTTAACCTTCATATCTAAACTGCAAATGGATTTGTATGTATACCTAATTTCACTGTTAGACGAAGTATTTTTTACTTTAATCAAGTAAATTTAAAAGAGTATCTGTAGTTTATCAGTAGTTGTAGTAACTTGGAAAACTTTTACTTCATTACATTCCGAAGCATAATGTCATACTTTTTACTGCACTACATTTACTTAAGAAAGTTGATGTTTGTTTCACCTTTAATACTTAAGAACATTAAAAATATAATACTTTCTTGTTCTCAAGTAAATATTTTAATTACTATTACAAAAAGTAATAGTAAAAGTAAGAAAGTAATAGATTTCTAATGTAATTAAGTATTAAATTACATTTAATATGAAACGTGGTGCAGTAAAAAGTACAATATTATGCTTTGGAATGTTGTGTAGTAATGTTTTCTAAAGAAAAACATTGATCAAGTACAGACACTTGAAAAGTACTTTTACAGCAGAGTAAAAATATTTCACTACTGTCCGCCGTTATCCCACTGGTCACAATCATGACCATCAATATGTTTGCTCATTATTTGACCAGACTCAACAAAACCTTATTTACAGTCACTACCGGACAGACAGACATACAGAGACAGATAGACAGACAGACAGACAGACAGACAGATAGATAGATAG